>NW_019720703.1:0-19510 GCF_002891405.2 Cryptotermes secundus
GGAGACGTGTAGAAATCCATAGTCCAGAACGCAAACCGAGCTTTCATTGTTTCTTTGTACGCTTTAGCGAAGCAACGGAACTTGTTTTTGAATAAACCCACATTTTAATATTTCCATACCTTTATCTGGCAAAAACGAGAATAATTTAATTAATTATCACGGAGTAGAGGGTTTCTTGAGCAGCTAATAGTAGCTCACCCTTTCAATACATGTCCTGCCTTTTATGGAAGCCGAAGGTCCACTATAGTGTTCATAAGCAGTTGTAAATGACTCCTATTCCTAGAAAAGTGATTTATTCAAATTCATAGTAAAGACGACAACAACCATCATAATGTAAGATTTGAGGTTTTCAAGCAGTGACTATGAAGAATGCCGTCCTTTTGGATGTGGCGCCGTGTAAACCCTGTGTGAACCGGCGTCTCGGAGGAACGTATCATTTCCATCTTCAGGGTATAAAAATCTGCGACTCGTTCATCAGACACCTGCTGAAGCTCGATTCTCGCTCGCGGATTTTTCTATCCTGAAGATGGAGGCGATACGTTCCTCCGAAACGCTGGTTCACACGGGATCTACACGGCGCCGTATCTCAGAAGACGGCATTCTCCACAACCATCATAATAGTCACCACCATCGTCATCAAGGGCGCCACCATCAATGTCATCACCTGAAAAGGAGGTGAGCGAAACAAGACGTAAATTCAATAGTGGGTCTAGTATCCTCCTGTCACATTGGCTGCATCTTGTAGGTGTGTGACGGATACTGACAGATGAAATTCTGGGATCATTCGGTTTAAGCTCTACTCGGGATCAGAGATTTGTCTTTGCTTTAGTTTTTATTGCGTTCTTCTCTGTGAGATTCAGGAAGTCGTACCAAATGTCCCGCGGATGAATTATTTTTTAATCAATTCTGCAGTTGAACGGGTTGGAAGGCAAATGGTGATAATCAAATTATACATATTCTGTTCCATATATTTCATTACTTAAAGTGCCTGGCAACATAAGAGGAAATTAGAGGTATGCACTGAAGGAAGAGAATACGTACATTAATACAGAAGATGTGAAGAGGCATGAACATGGACAAAGAAGAAAGGGAAATAGACAAAGAAAAACTATCGAATTTAGATGTTATCAAAATATTAGGAGTAAGAACAAAAAACCGTAAATAGTACTGTGAATGTTGTTGGAAGATTTAAAAATATGCGCTAAATAAGAGAACTTCCTGTTAAAAATACCACTAAATTTTAAGATAAAATTGCCGCAGGAAGACATCGGGCTAAGGGGCAGACTATCATCCCATTACACGAACATCAGAAGTAGAGAAAATCTAGTAGGTTCAGTTAAACCGGAGGTATCAAAAATGGAAAAGCAATGAAGTTTTCTTTGGTGGTGGTGGTGGCGGTGGCGGCGGTGTCGGTGGAAATCTGATAATTCTGTAATTTCCTTTCCTCTTCCCGTGTGGCTGCTGTGAGTGCATATCTTGTAGTTCGGTTCATACTCCCTCTGCGTTTAAATAATAACCAGTTGCTGTCGCCTTCTAAGAGAACACAGCGTTAGTTTAGCGCCGCGCTAGGTTACGTAGAAAACTAGAACTATTTTCTGCTACTGCTAGGATGAGGGATGAAGAGTGGCGTCAGGACCAGCAAATGAGAGAGATGGGAAGGAAACAAAAGTAGGATACAGAAAAAGAAATGGAAGAAAGAGATTATTTTCTCTGTCATCCTTGACGGTTCATGCGATAGTAATCGTAAAATTCACTTTCTTTTGAAAGGTCGAAGATAGAAATATTTTTCCATACAAATATCCGTGGGTGAAGAGTTTTAAGTGGGGTGTCGCCTTCCGTTCCCCTTTTCATTTAGACAGCGTAAACAAATTTGGCCAGAAATTTATATCATTTCAGATGAAAGCCTTTTCGGCAGAGAGCTAATGGAACTCTCAAATAATACCTACCTAAACACATCTAAATAGAATAGGTCAATAAGTATGAAGTGCCTGAAGAGGATCTCTCTTAACATACACGTTAATTCGCTGTGTTGAATACCGTCGGGGCAGTTAGATGACCCGCGGTTCACTGGACGCACTGCAGATTTCGAAATGTAATTTAGCGCTTAAAAGTGCATCTGTTTCTTGTTCCATACTTCATTAGAGCTGATAAACCCGCTAACTTCCATGGAGAGAGAAGGAAAAATAAATTACGGGAAAGGAGGCAACCTCGGTCGCTGGACAATGCTACAGAGTGATGAAACTGAGGAAACTCATGAAGTAAGTTAATTCTAATATCTGCTTCCGGTTATAAGACCAAGATCAGTACAAGTTAGTCTTATTAGATCGTTAGAAGTTAGATCGTTACCAACGAGTATGCCTGGCTCCTTGTATTTGCTTATGATACAGTTTGTGACATTTTATAAAACACAGATTACATATCGCCGAATAGGAGGAAACTATAAATAAACTTAATATTGACTGGCGAAGAGCATAATCCGATGTGTTTATGTCCTATCTGTGAATTTTAAGGCACGTAGCATGTATGTTAAAGATGAAATTATGTACAGAATTTTGGTGGGGAAACACGAACGGAAGAGGTCATTTTGAAGAGCCAGGGATGAATGTTAGGACAACATTAAAATCTTAAAGAAACAGTGTATGAGATTGTGGACTGGATTCATCTGATTATGTATACAGGCCAGTGGGGGCTCTTACGAGAGACAGTAGCTATGCGGCAAGTAGATTCTCAGGCAGGACTCTGCTGCATAGGAGTTAACTGGTTAATTCTGCAATTCGTTTTCTTCCCTAATAGTTAAAACACTGAGGTTCACAGCTAGGCAAAGCAATGGACTGAATAGCTTTATGTGGCCTATTTCTATCCTTATTTCTGTGAGTGTTTGAAACTGTAAGCCAAACTTCTACTGAGGCGTGTGAAAGATAATGCTGTCCTGATATTGGGAAAGGAATTTTTGGAACGAGAGGTACAAAATTCCACTGCTGGCGAGGACACGTATTGGAGCGTAAGCACGTACGACCCTGGTCTGCGACGTAGCATACAAGCCACGAGCGAGCAGTCCTACAGTGTAGGCCTGTTGCTATTCTCTGGTAATATTTGAACATGGATTTGTGGATTATTGTTTATTTTTTAATGTAAATTAATTTTGAAAGGGTTACAAGTTTATTTTCCCTTTAAAAATGGACCTACGTGTTTTTCTTATGGACCGGTTCAATAAGTCGTGGCGGTACTCTCTGATCGCCGTGAGGTCATGAGGTATATTTGAGTTACCGCAGCTCATATATGACGCTTGTCAACTTCAAGCATGTTGTGCAAGAAAATACAGATAGATTAATCTGTGCGTTCATTGACGATTACAGTCTTCTTGACTGTGAGCACAATGTAGAAGAGAGATCTGTTCTACCCTGAAGATGGAGGTAGCAGAATCATCCGAAGTATTGATTCCAATATACCATCCTACACGTTGTTAGATCGCAAAAAAGGAAAAAAAATACAATCTTAATACTCACCACCATCAGAACCCCATGGGTTAGATGCGAAAGAGTCTCCAGGCGGTAACGATGTGAGCAGAGAAGGACAGTGTTAGGATCCGTTACCAGATAACGTCCAGTGAAGACGAACTGAGAAGACCTAGCATGTGCTAGTTCATCTCCACATTCTATAGATTGTGCATTAAGGTAAATGCTGACCATCCCGTTAAGACCGTTAAGACCCTTAAGAATTTCTGTACTGGTGTGGCTTATGACATCAATTCTGGGGCATAAAATTGCTCTGTTAATGGAGTGTATAAATATTTACAGAGAGACCATCTCTGAACGTTTCCTTAATTAGCCTCTCTGGACACTTCATTAATTAGCGCGACAGAGTCTATAATCTTGAGTTGTTCTGAAATAGCATCGTTCACATTTTCTGAATTATGTCGCCATGATACAAACACCTAAACTTTACTCTTTCGTTTAAACAGTTTCATTCTGAAATGTGTTCACGATAAGGTAAGGAGTGGCTTCTTGTAGAATTAGTTGTAAACAAATATGATTTATGTGTTAATACGACTTTCAGCTTCATTTTGATTTCACCAGACCGTTATATAGTATACCCTTAGGTCTACATATTATCACGTCTTAATGACTAGACACGGGGTTTGGATTAGCAATTGGATTTATTGAATCGCTGTAAATCGTTACTACAAGTAACTTTAGCGCTCTCGCTAATTCATGCTCTCTATAATCCATACAAGTTCTTCTCAGTTCGTCTTCACTAGACGTCACCTGGTAACGGATCCCATCAATGTCCTTCTCTACTCAAGTCGTTACCGCCTGGCGAGTGTTTCGCATCTAACCCATGACGGAAACTTCTTCACATTCTCGACTGACTGAAAACTTAGTTGGTTCTCCTTACATAGCCTTGGTACGGAGAGCGTAGAAAACACAGTTTCTAACAATTCCTGTGTTGCAGCATGGTTATTCGTTGCCCTGGAAAAGTGTTTACCATGAACTTGCATAGCAGTGCATGTCTTTTTTGGATCTGCTATTCCCGCATTCATCCGTCATGTCACAATATTGTCACATGTAAGGGTGACTTGTAGACGGGGTTTCGGATCGGATGTTTGGATTTGTTGCAGCTTATACATTCACATCTCGAGACTATAGGCAATACAGCGCTATCGCCGGTCTAAACACTTTACACCTCATCGTTGCACACGCGCTAAGGTTCTCAGCCTTCACTAGTCGTATCCAGGAAACGTATTTCTAACAGTCTGTTGCTTCAAATCATATATGGAGTCGTCGCTCCACAGCTTAATTCCCTTCTAGCCATTTTCTACAATTCCGAAGACTCGACTCAGTTCAGTTCCTCTGTTCCCAAGTTCATAACCCGACAGGCTGGCGTCTCTAAATTCGACTCTTCACTCTAAGCTACTCTGTGCTGCCGAGCACTTCTTTATAACTACTTTGCACAGACCACGCAGAAAACACAGCGACCATTGTTAAGGAGGCGTGTTTACTGATCCGTTGCCTAGCAATAGACATCCTGTTGCGCACGTTGGCTTCCGCGAAAATGTGTTTGCCGAGTCGTTGCCTAGCAATACGTCATAATATGGTTTTGCAATCCCATTGAGACCTTAATGGCTTGTAACTGAATCCTAAGCAGCGATAACAAGTACGTTCTAACTTCGAGTCAGATATAACTTACTATCATTGTATCTAAGTATTCCGATCATAGTGGCCACGCTCTCTAAAGCGTGAAATGTATTCGCATGCTCGAACACTGGGATCGTGGTTTCGAATCCCACTCGAGGCATGGACCTCTGTGTTTACTCTGTGTAGGTAACGGCCTTGCGATGGGCTGATCCCCCGTCCAAGGAGACCTACCGACTATCTAGGATTAAGAAACTGAAGTGAAACAAAGCTTTTCACGTATGGCCTATGCTAGAACGGCGAGAAATAGGAATAAAGGAAGAAAGATAGATAAATGGATGGATGGATAGATAGTTGGATGAATAGATGGCTAGATGAATAGATGAATATATAGATGGATGGATGAATAGATAGATAGATAGATACTATCTAAATATACCTGATGTACTTCGATTGTGATTTACGTCTTACTCTAATATATTCATTTTTCCAGTATACTAATATCGGAAAATTGAAGCGTAACATTTGCTTTTTAATTTTAGTAATTTAGGTTTCCTCTCCAAATAAGCACTATATTCAAACTTTCTGAATTACAGTGTTAGCTACACAGCTCGATCAATTATAGCTGGGGTAGAGGCCAGGACCAACGTTTATAGCAATGAATCTTTTGCAAAGTTCTCAAAAGCCCCAGGGTACTTTTTCAAAGCAATTGCACCCTTGGGTGCAAGTGCAATAGAGGTTGCGCTAAGGAGCTTGGAGGTGGGTTCTAAGGGCAATGGTGGTATGAGTTTACGGATCAGTAGACTTAATTTTCTCAATAGTTTCTAGTCTTCATTTCGCGACCTCGCGCTAATCCCGGTATGTAATCACGAAACCCCGCTCCCTGCCGAGATCTAGCGCCCGACTGGTTCCGTTCTACGCTGAGAGAACTCCCGAGTTGCCGGGTATGTGCAATCAGGAAAGTGATTTGTTTTCATAACAAGAAACGTGGACGATTATCTGGCGTAGGCGGAGAGAAGAAAGAAGGAATAAATTTGTATGCCAGGCAAAATTGTGCCCAAACAACAAGAAGAATGACGACTATAAGGACAAAGACAACAACGACAACGACAATAGAGATGATATTTCACATCAGGTCCTTTAGTACGGTGCTAGCCAGCAGAAAGAAGTCTGTATGTATAAAAGTAAGAGAAGGCAAAATTTCCCCTGTGCGTAATTAATTAAACAACGTGTCGGGGGTCGATGTGTAGCTCTACTATTCTTAACCTCGGGACTAGATTGAGGTGAATGGTCAACTTCACGCTGCGGCCGCTTTAATCGCAATGAAATCAACTCATATACCCATTGGATAGAAGTCTGGGTGAGCTCCAGAGCCGGCCTGGACACCGCATAATTGAAAAAAGGACCCTTGCCGGTAATCGAACCCAGGCCGTCCAGCCCATAGCTCGTCGCCATACCGATTGAGCTATCCCGACTCGTATTATGTATGTATACAAGAAAAAACTAAAAAAAAGAATGATTAATAGCATGTCTATAGTAACAATACACCGCACTATACCAAGAAAAATAACAGTATCACAAGGGCTGCAGTGCCTGTATTAAAATAATTACGTATCGGACAGTTCTGTTCGTGGTAGTGCGGCTTCTAGTTGAAGGAGTAAATATTGAGGAATTGCTTACGTTAAACTTGAACAAATTCCTGTTAGAAAGGCCCCTGAATGAATATTTATAATACTGTTTAGGGAGCTTGGATTCTTCAGCTAGTAATGTGATGCATGGCTAAAGGTTGGCAGCTGTAGTTCGATTTGTGGAAAGTGAAGGATTTTGCTTTGTATTATATTTCTTACAAGAAGACATAATTGTAGTGGTTCGTGTGTTTTAGCGTTCCAGCAGCTTCCTAAGCTATTAACGGATTTTGACAAAAATTTATAGTAGCGTCATGCTAGTAGTTGATTTAATGTCGTTTAATTAATTTTTTGCTGCCAATTATATGAATATGGAGGCATTGCGAACATGATATTAAATCTATATACTGAAATATTCCATGAAAATTTAAAAAAAAAATAGATTTTTATTGAATATTCTTCACTACGATGTAGAACAATGTGCCTGCCTCGTAAATTCTGTATTTATCATTTTATTTTATGATATCCAATTGCAATTAGAAATGTGAAATCTGACATACAAATGATTATAATCATATATGAAAATTTTGCAGATAATCGTTTGTGAATGTTAAGTACAAACATGGCGATGGAGTAGATTTTGAGACTTTATATGACAAATATAACGCAAAAGGAATTTATATTACTGCCTTGGATATTATACAAAGTAACCGATTAATTAACCAACCAACTGACTGACTAGCTAGCTAGATAATTAGTCAACCATGCGCGTAAGTAATCAATCAATTAGATAACAAATTAAGTAGCACTCTTCCTTGTCTCCTGCCTTAGTAAGTTCTTTTTTCTCCCCTCTTGCCCCAATTTTGGAGCATAGGGCTGATTTCACAGTTTCATGATCAATTTACAGACGGTAGGACTCCTTGGACGGGTGACCAGCTCGTCGCAAGGCCTCTACCTAAGCACAGGATAACACAAACAGAATAAACTCATACACACACACACACACACACACACACACACACACACTAAACATCCATGCCTTGTGTGGGATTCGAACGCAGATCTCGGCTTCTGAGCGAGCAAAGACAATACATGCCTTAGACCGCTCGGCTACGGTGGCCGGCCCTTAATAAATATACGTAGTAAAAAAAGTAAAGCTATCCCTGTAACAGGCCGTGAAGGCCCATAGGGTTGTGAGACGTTGAGGATCCCACATTATCTAGACAATCGGCTTACAGATGGCGGTAAGGTTATCAGCCCTACGCGCCGGCCGGGCTTTACTCCCCAGGAAAATGATTTAATTAATTCCTGGTACTCATTTCTGTTAGAGGCTGAGTAAACCCCAGGGCCTAGTTCGGCTGGAAGGATTAGGTCAACTGAAAAAAATCCAACCTAATCGGGACTTGAACCCGCGACCTTCCTCAACCACTACGTTACCGCGTGTCTCCTAATAAATATAGTATGTTTATTAAATTATTATTATCATCATCATCATCATCACCACCATCACCATCACCATCACCATCATCATCACCACCATCACCATCACCATCACCATCACCATCATCATCATCATCATCATCATCATCATCATCATCATCATCATCATCATCATCATCATGGCCTTCAAGTATGGAAGGAATCCTCCTATTCACAGTGTCCAGACCGACTCGAGGTCCCTCCAGTCCTCCTATTCACAGTGTCCAGACCGACTCGAGGTCCCTCTAGTCCTCCTGTTCACAGTGTCCAGACCGACTCGAGGTCCCTCCAGTCCTCCTATTCACAGTGTCCAGACCGACTCGAGGTCCCTCCAGTCCTCCTGTTCACAGTGTCCAGACCGACTCGAGGTCCCTCCAGTCCTCCTATTCACAGTGTCCAGACCGACTCGAGGTCCCTCCAGTCCTCCTATACATTTTGTCCATGTAGACGCATGAGCTCATCCTGCCTGTACACATGTCAGAATTGGGTTTGTTGCGGGTTCCTGTATCTTAACATCCATTTTCTTCTAGCACAAAGCAATACATCGTGAACGCAGTCTCAGCGAGTATTCTTGTCACTCAAAGTAGATTCCCTGCGGCAGAATGAGGTCTTTTTATGTTCCTTTCGTATATAATAGTTTATATTCCTGTCAGAATTTTATGCAACATTTGTGTGTGTTTGTATATAAAATGGAGGAAGAATGAATTCAAGCAGTTCATAACTAGATGCACTGAATGCTTCACTTTGTGGTAAAAGAAATATCCGTCGCTAAATTTGCGGGTTATCTTAGAAAATTGAAGTTAAAGTAGCGTGAAAGATGACTTTATTGTATTATTTTATTGGAGGAGAGGAATGGATATTGCTTCTAAAGCTGCCAGAATGCCGAGATTCTGAAAGGTAGGGTTTATTCTCTGGTCGTGTGATGAAAGGTTAAAAGATACATTGTATCTGTTCTATGGAGAAGTTTATTGCTTATTGCTTAGGCACTGAGATACTTTATCATCAGAGTATTTAAGTTACGCCAGACACAAGTATTGAAATGTTACGGAGTTTTCTAAAAGTATGGACTGATATTCATACTTCGTATTCAGAATATTTACTGTTCGATCCCCGATAAACTTAATTCAGGCAGGATTTTCCTGCAGAAAATGTCAGGGACATAATATAAGAATGTCGACTTTTGTCCTTTTCCTACAAGCTGGCGATTAATTTATTTCACAGTCGAAACCTCTGTCTGCCACATTGAGTTCTCAACTCAGAGGACCTGTTGGTGCAGAAAGTGTGCCTGAGTAATCTAATCGAAGTCGAGGCAATTACCTATTAGCTTAGAAAGAAGGTCTCCAAACTACGGCCCGCGATGTGATTTTATCCGGCCCGCGAAAGAATTGTGCAGAAATGCGCCAATTGAACTAATTTTTAATGAGTATTGGTAAATGTGATTCCGAGCTTATTGACCTGACATATTATACTGCGGTTCGATGGCTTAGCTGTGGAAAAGTTCTTTCACGCTTCTTTCGGCTCAGGAATGAAATTGATATATTTCTTACCGAGGGAAACCATCACGAACCACCTTTATGAGATACCGAGTGGCTTTGGAAACTAGCATTTTTTGCTGATCTGGTGAACCATACGAACCATTTGAATTTAAAGTTGCAGGGTGAAAATAACTTAGTCTGTGATTTATTTGCACTTATCAAGGCATTCAGAGCAAAGTTGATACTTCTGGGAAGCCAAGTGAAAAATTGTAACTCTGTTCATATGCTATACTGTGCAGAGTTGCATAAAAAGGGTGAAGCAGAATTTCCTTCCTCGTTTGCAAATTTAGTCATTTTAGATTTGAAANATATACGATAATTTAGTCTCTCATACTTTGTGTTTAGTTTATGAAATTCTGTGCTTTCAATAAAACTCATATACGTAGAGTTATTAATTTGCCATTTTATCCGGCCCGTTGAAAGTGCTGCATTACCTAATGTGGCTCGCGGTTCGAAAAGTTTGGAGACCCCTGGCTTAGAAGATATGCCAGAATATGCCACAGAAATATCTGAGCACAGTTATTCTGCTACAGCAACTTCTTGACTCAGAAACCACACAGTAACTTCTTGGCTTAAAACCCGCCACAGTAAAGACTTATCTAAGAGATTCTGGCACAGTTACATCTTAGGTCAGAGAATCTGTAACAGTAACTCCTTAGCTCAGATATAATGCCGTGGTAATGCCTGAACCCAGGGAACTTTCATTAGTAAGTTCTCCAAACTGGCATTCAAGCCGAGAAGAGCTATTACAATGACTTGTTAGCTACGAATCTGTCACAGTAGCTTCTTAGCTGCGATAATTTGCTGCAGTATCCTCTTAGCTCAGAATTTTCCGTGTATGTTCTTAGCTCAGATAATCTACCAGAGCAATCTCAGCTCAAACTATTGCCACAGTGATTCCTTAGCTTGCAGAGCCTGATAGAGCAACGTTTTCCCTTGTAGGTTTTGCTGCAATGACATTTTTGCTCAGTTTGTCACAGTAAATTATTGGCTCAGAGTATCTTACCACACTAACTAATAGACCAAGGCCGCGCCATGGCTCAAGCGATTAGTCGCTGGTTTCCCACCGCAGCTGCCCGGGTTCGATCCCGGATCTGGTCAACTGGGATTTGTGGTGGACAAAGTGGCACTGGGGCGGGTTTTCTCCAAGTACCTCGGTTTCCCCTGCCAATCTTCATTCCACCAAATTCTCCATCATCATAATAGGCCAATCAGTGGTCGCCGTGCCGACTGAACGCAGTTGGACTCCACCCCCCACTAAGCGAATAAAAAACCCAATAAATCTGATAACTAATTTCTTGGCTTATGAAGCGGGTGTCGCCTTCTTAATTTGAACATCGATACACTGGGTCAATTCTTTGCTACTGTTCAGAAGATTAGAGGGAGCAGGTGGATGAATCACTGCACATTTTGTGAATGATTGTGAATATCATAGACTTTAACTATCTATATACTTCTCATCACAGGCCTAGCTTTATGAAAGTGAACGCTGCATCATACGCTACTGGCACTAATACCAATGCGCCGTCTCAAAGAGTTCAGCAAAACGGAGTTTTTGTTGCTGGATCTGAATTCACATGTCACATAACGGACGTCCAAACACCTAAGGCAGGATCTGATAGGTTGTTGGAGCACCTCTTGACTGGAGTAGGTTCGAAGGTATAGAGTAAGCATTGTACGCAAATATTGCCTTTTCACGTTTGAAGTACGGGCTCTTTTTCTTCACCAGCAGAGAGCTATATCCAGAACGAGAAGTCATGGAAAGAGTCCGAACTGTGTCTAAGTTCCGGAATAGATTTTTTTGGAATAGCATATTTATTTGTACATATTCCATAAGTGGAAATATCTCCGTCAAAAATCTCTAATAATTCTAAGAAAGACGTTTTTAGTAGGCACACGCAGATGCATTAGAAGCCGGAAAAACTATCCTGTGTTGAATGCCATCTGCTTTACCTTCTCGTTTTAATTTTGTGTAAATAACTTCGGGCTTGATACTCATTTCCTTACTCTTTGAGTTTCTCCTAATTTTTATGGATTTTATTTACCATGTTCCCTGCATTCAAACAAACATTTTGCGAAAAGCATCTCAATATCAATCCGGAATTTATCAGACTAAATTTGCATTCATGCTATTAGAATGTTCACTTTGTTGTCTTCTCAGAACTAAATCGCGCCTAGGAATAAAAACACTACTAAAGTTTCGGTGAAACGTGCCGTTTTCTTCTTCAGTCTCGAAGGCTTCAAATCCAGAAAGTAAGGCAATGAAGATCTTAAATGTTACCGAAATATTCATGCACGCAATCCTCACCATGCTAAATATTTTCCACTTGAGGTTAAATATATATTCCAGATATACCTCATCTTCGCGTTCAAGACAATTTAATATGTTCCTCTCTGCTTAGGTGCATAAAAAAGATTGTTCTAAGACAGTCTGGGAACGTTACGTGTAGAAGCAGCAGCATTACGGGTACTATAGAAGCACGATAACAGGAACGTATGCCAGAGCTCATAAATTAGAAGCAGTTGTTTTCAAGAATAACTTGAAACGCGTAATTTTTTTAAAGCATAATGTTACCTGCTTCAGATTAAGAAAAACTGCACTTCCTCCATTACAGCGTGTCTATGGGTTTCTTATGATTCACAGAATAAACAGCGATTATTTTGCTAAAGAGCTTTAATAGGCAGGTCTTTGTAACAGACGCTTACTGCGTTTTGTGTGAGGTAGGAACTGGATTTTTAAATATTAACTAGATTAGTTTTATGCTTCAAAGGGTCAATTGAACCCTATAGATAACAAACACGCAAGTGAATCTCATAAAAAGTTGTACACAATGCATGGAGATTGAATTAACTTCGTACATGCAATGTTTTCTGTACATGTTGGTGTGCCTGCTTCCTGAAACCGATGATCTCGATAAAAAGTAGTTGAGATCTGAGAATTCAAATTCAAATTACTAGCTTGAATCTCATACAAATTTTTTAAAGTCATGTAAGATTTACAGTTATTTACATTACGGCTCATTTACAAACTTTGCAGTACTTACACTTACGATCGAAATTAAAATTAATTACAGAATTAGTTCAATTGTATTCACCGTGTGTCCTTAGGGAGAAGGCTGAACCTTTCGTCTGATTAGTTTCTAGTTTCGTATTTTACTGAGGCAATATGAAAAACTTCATTAAGTTGCAAAGTAAGATAATTATTATAATCAATCATTGGAGCAATTTTTTTTGCGCTTTCGCAACGAAAAATTGCAAAACTCCTGTTAACTTCGCCCCACCTGTCATTTCTCCCACTCGTCCAAACTCAAGAACCGCTATATGGATTTTCATGCATTTTTTTTAATTCCATTAACCGTCGTTGACACATTCTAGTTTAGATTAGAATCTGTTAATTACAATGAATCCTACCGTATGTCTAAGATCTAGAGAAACCGAAGTGAACGGAGAAGTTCATGGAGGTAGGCCTAGGCCCACTGGGGCTGCAGTGCCAAGGAAACAAAACTACAATGAATGCTCCACGAGAGAATCTTATGTGAGATTTTCCTCGGATCCCTAACGTAATTCGCAAAATATTTTACAAAGAGGAAATTGTTTGAAATAGACGATCGCAAATAAAACATAAACATTCATTTTATTCCCAATGCACCTTTTTTATTTGAGGCTCACTCTTTCCGAGGCAATTAAGCATTAGTCGGTGGACAAGCAAGAACAGTTATGCCAGCAAACATTTTCTAGTTTATTACATTTTTTCTGTCAGAGTTTCGCTAACTGGTGTAGCGTCACTAAATAACCAACTGACAGTCACGATGTAAAAAGAACTTAGGCAATATATTGGTTTGTTCTGCCTTTACTACAATTTTTATGTCTTTGGATGAAGCAGTTACGAACAATAAGAAAAAGAAACAGCAGGTTATATACAAATTAGGATCATAATATAATTCGGGAGTGAATTTAGTTATTCAGTTTTGAATATTTCACATTCTTTTCTTGCATTCATTAAACTAGATATTATATTGTATAAAATGTTTCAATGAACTGAATACCACAACGTATAAATGCACATAGGAAATTCACTTTTAAGGGAAAACAAAACATTTGCAGTTATCTGAAGAACAAGCATGTTTGCGGAAGACAAAGTAACAGGAAACTGTGGGGAAAGTACAAAATTAACATTTTCATAATTTTACTATTCTCTTTTTGTTATTAGGCTGACAAACCAGGGAGTGCATATGTCAAGCGTTTAGCAGAAAGTATGAACTTATGGTCTACAAAATTTTGATCGATCTGCTTTATAGAAAGCAAAATTTTTGACACAGTGCTGTGGGTGTGGGAGTAACATTAAACTGAGAAGAAGATAGGTTTGGAGTTTGGAGCTGAACTGAACTGTCTCAAGATAAAAACCATCTTGTGTTTCTGGATGACTTTCGATTGATAGAAGAATCTTCTTTAGCAATTTAAATTCTCATCTATAATATTAAATGATGCGTACTTGGGAACTGGTTGTGTGCAGGTGACTAGTACCTTATGTGGCATAATGATTGGAGTGACGTCATCTTCATATGAAATGGCTCTACGCTTACTTCTTTACCCTTTTGAAACAGACAAGTTACAACCTACTTTAACACACACAAAAAAGTTTTTCCTGCAGAGTATCACGTATTTATGTGTTTTATATGACACTCAGAATAAACAGCGATTCACTTCCCTGAATAGGATTAACCCTTTTGGTCTTTGCAATATAGACTTAGCCTTTTTCGAGTGAGGTAGGAACTGATTTTTAAAGATATTATTTGTGTATACTTTCATGTGATATATTCAGCTCTAAAATCTCTTTTCTATAAATCTTCTCTTGATGGAAGCACTTCAGTACGGACATTTCAGTACTTGGTTAGGATGGAGAACGCAAATAATATTTAAATTCACAGTAAAAAATTCTTAGTACATACAATTACTATTTGACTCGAATTTCTTGCAGCATTATGCAGTTTGGAGACAGGAATACTATAGTGAGACCGCGGCGGAAGTTCCGTGGATAGTGGGGATAACAGCGCTTGAGGCTTCCCACTTTGTGTTTACTGTTATGTCCCTCTGGCCCTTCCCACCTGGTCTCTATCAGCAAGCCCTAAGCCTTGCCGCTAACGAATGTTATCACGCCACCATTAGTTTGTACAGACAGTCTGTAGGACTGAAGGGAAATGTGGAGAATACGCTGGAAGGGGAAGCTGAACAGGTTCAGAGGCGTGGACTGGGTCGATTCACGGGACTTCTTTCGTCGGCCTTAGTATAAGTCGTTTTATATGACCAGAATGAAAGCGCATTCTGCTTCCACTCCTAGTTTTGAGGTAGGAGGAAGCCAGGAATTTGTTCGCTGGCTTACTGTACATTGAGCGTCGGGGGCTCTTTCCTCGCGGGTAAAGCTGCCGTGAAGTGCTGAAATGAAGAATGCGTGGAGCTATACGTTCATGCCCCAGAGTTTCATGACGTAACTGAGAACAAGACGACTTTATTTTTATGTCTGAGCCTATGTAGGCATTTACTTGACACAGCTTTAGAGATAGTTAAGTCCGTATAGCGACAGACTACAGGCTCGGTGACCGAGGAATCGGGGTTCGATTCTCGGCAAAAACAATAGTTTTTCTCTTCTCGTCCAGGCTGGCTGTAGGACCCACCCGGCCCCGTATACAGTGGATGTTGGGGGAGCATTCTCCCTGAGGCTAAAGCGTCAGGGGCATGAAGTGTAACCACTCGCCTCTATCTACTGTCGAGGTACAGAACGGTTGAGCTATACCTCCACTCTTCCGTATGTCTTCATGGGGTGATGCGTTATTGAATAAGCATAGGGACAACTTTGCATTCATTTATCCGTTTTGAAAGTAGCATTTCTTGGTGAAACATGTTTTAACTGTGACCAGATTTTTCTTGTGGGTTCAGGGTCAGAGTGACGAGGAGTGAACGGAAAACATGTTCCTAAATTGAACACACGGTCCATGAATTATGACTTGTTTATAGAACTACGGTTTTAGCTTTTCAGCAAAAAAAGAAATGCTATATTTATATAAACAGTTTTTTTTTGTTAGTGGGGTGGGACTAAGTCCCTTGTACTGCGGCCACTTCTTGCCTATTGTACCAGCCCCAGATGTTAGGTGAGGGTGATTGTCGAGCAATTGGTCGAATTAAGATTGGCAGGGGAAACCGAAGTACTCGGAGAAAACTTGCCCCAGCGCCACTTTGTCCACCACAAATCCCATTTGACCAGACCCGGGATCGAACCCAGGCCACCGTGGTGGGAAGCCAGCGACTAACCGCTTGAGCTATGGCGCGGCCAATATAAACAGATAATCATCTGAGTCTTTTTTATATTTGAATATGCGTCTTCTCTTTCTATATATATATGTTATGATATGTTACGAGGTCGATTTCAGATTTTGAATTTGCTTCGCACGCAACGAAATCTCACAGTTCGTTGTGTTCGTTTGATCATTATTATCAGGCCTACACTGTTCTGGCTAGCTCTAAATAGTAGCAGAGGATTAGTTAGACGTCTATGTTTTGTAATTAGTCTTTCGCCTTTTGGACGCTGGTTGACAAAACCCAGGATTTATATCGTAATTCAACGAGATCCATAACATGTAAGAAGAAAGTTTATCCGTTCGTACAGAGGCTAGTACACAACTGACTCTCCTCACCTATATGGAGAGATCTCTGTTAGGAATGAAATGTTTCTCTATGACGTCATCTTTTACAATTAAGATATATATTTTTTTATTTTTATCCGCCAGAATCCAGATTCCACTAAAGTTTTCGTATACATGTTCGCCCGCATTTGACGGTTATGAACTTGCCAAGGTTTGCCTCAGAACTTCATGCATTACAGCCGCTTTCTCAGACTTGGGGAAATTGTGTATACTGCGCTGAACGACACATAAATCATTACCGCCGAGTGCAATAACAGTTTTCTGGAGTACGTACGTTGTTTGGTACAGGAAAGCAAGTTGAAGTGCTCTCCTCAGAATTTCTCTTGTTACTTTCATACTAATATTTATACTGCACTTTCCGATGCCCGTCAGACTTACAGTTCCTTGTTGCACACTTTTTAGGAGAACAGATAATTCATAGTTTTTCTTTTTTCTCGCTATACATGGAGCAAGAAACGCTGTACATGTTTCCTTTCTTTGTCTGTGTAAAGCTTTAGCTATCGTCCTTGACGGGATGCACAGTTGTAGGTGAACATTTCTTTTATATGAATCAGCAATGTCCTATTAAAATGTATACAATAGAAATTGATATTACCTCAAGCGGTTAGTCGCTGGCTTCCCACCGCGGCGGCCCGGGTTCGATCCCGGGGTCTGGTCAAGTGGGATTTATGGTGGACAAAGTGGGGCTGGGGCAGCTTTTCTCCGAGTACTTCGGTTTCCCCTGCCAATCTTCATTCCACCAATTGCTCCACAATCATCCTCACCCATCATCTGGGTCTGGTACAATATGCCAGACGTGGCCGCGGTACAAGGGACTTAGTCCCACCCCACTAACAATAAAACAATTATATAAATGACAGTATTTTACTCTATACCAGCTGTTTTCAACCTTTTGGTGTTTGGGAAAGCCTAGGATATTATGTTTTGCTTTGCACGAGAAGTAAAAGTAAATAAAGCTATCCCTGTAACAGGCCGTGAAGGCCCATAGTGTTGCGAGACGTTGAGGGTCTCACATTAGCTAGACAGTGGGCTCAAAGATGGCGGTAAGCTTGTCAGCCTTACGCGCCGGCCGCGCTTTACTCCCCAGGAAAGTTATTTAATTAATTCCTGGTATTCATTTCTGTCAGAGGCTGAGTAAACCCCAGTTTATCACCACAGTTTGAAATTTGGACGTCCTTTAACTTTTCTTGTGGTTCTGTATGAGTGTAAAATTTGGTCTCTGACGTTAAGGGAGGAACAAAGACAGAGGTTGTTGTTTGAGAACAGGATCCTGAGGAGAATATTTGGACCGAAGAGAGATGAAGTGACAGCAGGTTGGAGAAAACTGCTTAATAAGGAGCTTCATAACTTGTACTTTTCTCAAATTATGATTAGAATGATGAAGTCAAGAAAGATGAGACGGGCAAGGCATGTAGCATGAATGAGGTAGAGGAGGAATGCATATAGGATATTGGTGGGAAAGCCGGAAGGAAGGAGACCACTAGGAAGATCAAGACGTAGGTGGGTGGATCTTAGAGAGACAGGATGGGATGGTCTTGATTGGATTGGTCCGGCTCAGGATAGGGACCATTGGAGGGCTCTTGTGAACACGGTAATGAACCTTCGTGTTTCATAAAATGCTGGGAAATTCTTGAGTAGCTATACAATCGGCAACTTCTCAAGAAGGACTCAGCTCCATGAGCGAGTGAGTTAAGATATTAGAGTTAAATGGGATTGAAAATAAATTGATTGTAGCTCCACAGTTACATAGTATATCCTGAAAGAGGGGGTTAAATTCTTGTTGAAGAAGTTGGATTTCTTTCGTTTATTCCTCAATATCGGTGGTGTTTTCCGTTATCGGAATTTATAAGTGTGTCATACTGTTTGATAGCAGTTGCAAGTCCAAAAATCAGAGTTTCCTCTGGAACGCTGCCATTTTGTCACCATTGAGAAGACCATCCACTCCTTGCTGGCTTATATTCAGTTTGTTTTTTATGTTATGAGTGATAAATACAAAGCTGCATATCTAGTCGTGGTCACGAACCTAGAGATAAGCTTTGTCCCTCAGTTGCAAAAGCAGTTCAGTTTCAGACTTAAAGTCATGTACATGTTTCAGCATCCGAACATAAGTTAACCAAAGAACTTCCGTGTAGCAGGAGGACATCTGTAGTCAGATTCCATATCACCGAAGGAATCCTTAAATTGGCCAAGATTCCTTTGTTTTGACGTAATGAAATTCATGAGTTTTGAAACCCACTGTAACAATACCCGTCAGTCTGAGGGATATTGCACGCAGATTTTCTTGGTGTATCAAGCAATGCCATGGAATAAAATCGCGATACGGCGTAATCTTCATGCCTTGATGATACAGCGGAAACACACCTCTGTTCTTTTCGATCATAAGGGCCATCCAACCATCACCGATCCAGCCAGTTTCTGTATTGGAATGTCCAAACGTCACAGTATCTTATTGACCTCTTCTTAAAAGCCTGTGCTGCTTTCAATGGTATGAAGGCAGCTAATTCATCAGTTATGCTGAACTCCATGTTGATTCCATCAAGAGCAGCGACAGAAGGTTGCGTCTTGTCGCCCGCCCGGCCCTTTCGTACATTGCTATAGAAAACCATCGAATATCAGCGAATTGCATTCTGAAGCTTTCTTCAGTGAGAGTTCCAAGATTATTCTTAGGATCGTTAATCTTTATGCACTGCTTTCAGAAATTATTGCTCTGTAAGGGAATGCAGCATCTGCAGCTTCCTTGTAGCGTCTTTTTTTTTTTATTCCTGAGTCACTTAAAGGTTTCATCTTCTATGATAAGATTTCGGAAACCACTCAACTAGCAAGCACTGCGCTGACTGATAGTAAGGTATAAATTTCAGTAAACTTTACTGCTGAGCAAGACGGTTTGGAAGCTGAATTATTCTGTTCCAGGAAAACCAGCAGTGCTTGCCGCTCAACTTCATTTCGTAGTGTCTCTTAATACTGTATCCTGTAAAACATAGACATTTTTATTGCAAACGATGCAATCAGCAGCCCTTTCAATATAAATAACTATTTTCTTT
>NW_019720703.1:22109-24415 GCF_002891405.2 Cryptotermes secundus
AGGTGTTTTCCTTCACCTGAGGACGGAAACAGATCCAGTTTCCGAAACGTCGTGTTTTTATTTGTTATCTTAAAAACCAGGACGATGGATAAAGTCCAAAAACCCAACATATCAGTGTGTTATACACCATCGTCAGAATCCTATAGTAACTACTTGTTGGTTACAAGTACTCAATTTGGGACGATGTTGAAAGAAGCGTCCATGTCCTACTTTGGAGCAGACCGATTATCCCAGTAGGCCTATTTATTTGGACGAACTGAGGGCAACAACGAACAGATTAGGATGGAGCCTCTACTTACCGTCACATTGCTGGAAGTGCAAGGTGTGTGGCTCTGATAAACATCACGCATTGGTGGCTGCTGTCTCTTATACCAAGTTACGTGAAATTATTAGATGAAGACCAGCACAAAGGGGCACAGTCATAATGGCAGCTTGCATTTCTTTGTAAGGGTAACCAATAACGAAATTACTGAAAATGATCTATGTAACGTGTGCTCATGCCAAAGAAGGTTCATACTGGGATTCCTTCGGTTGTGATTCCTTGTAGTCTGGTCGGTCGTCTGATACGTATACGGATGCCGACGTTTCGGTCAAACGTGCCTATAACATCTTCGGGTTGAAGTCAGATCGACACTAATGATGGAGGCCGTAGGCTTCCGCGAAACTTTTGTCACTGCCTCCCAGATTACAGTACGGTATGATGACCCACAAAGACCTCAAAATTAACTTCACACAGGTAAGTTGCATGAGTTTCGAGTATCTGCAGCAGATTATATTCCTTGCTGGAATTTAAAAAAAGAAAGTGCTACTGTGCAGGCTTCCATCTAGTAACAAGCACAATGTCACATGTCACATTTGCGGAATAGTGTTCTTAGGTGAATGGTGCCGGCTTCCATGTCAGTAGCAGAATATTTTTTCCTTGGGCTACACTATTTCACTTCGAACATATGTGGCAGTCCGCTCGACCTGTTGCTCCACTATCCTTTTCCTTTTAGGTTATGGGTTCGAGGCCGAATTTTGGTTCTGACGGTATCCAAGAGTGTAAGCATAAGGTGGCCACTGTGTTCCTTCCCTAACCTGTATAACAATCTATCGAAGGGATATACTCGTATGTGGAAAGAATTCCTATTTATTTATTTGTTTAATTATTTATTCTAGGAAATTTCAATAAAGCGAACTATACCGAGGCAAATGATGTGATTATTAGTGAATCATGAATAAGGAAGGATGTGGAAGAAAGCGATCATGGCCTAATTTGAGGTTCATTCCCGATTTTTACTTGTAGGAAGTGAGGGCAAGCAGGAGTACCTCAGTTATGATAGGTTTTTGGTTCAAAGTTTGAATTCGCAACCTCTGAACGACGGATCGTGTGTGATACCGACTTCACCGAACAATTGGGCGAAGGTCTTCGCGCCCTTAAAGTTAATTGATAATCACTTCACCATATTTGATAGATAACGGGTTCGAATCTCGGAAGGTGTTAAGATATGAACTTAAATTAAGTCACTGCTGCTTCTTAATATCCTTTCCACGTCCTCATTCACAAGCATATATAAATCGCAAAGCAAAAAAGACGCCATTATTCCAGTTTGGCAAGCTCATGTGAATATGGTAATGAAATTTTGAGTTCAACAAAGGGAAATAATTTTTTTGTTAATTGAGTGACTGTTAGTTTCTCAGCAAAGGCTTTATTCCATGGAATTATGTTTTTATTGTGTAAATCAATAAGCAATATACTCAAATAGTAATAATAATCAATCAGTAGCTCTAACGTATTCGGTTGGTACCTGGTTCGAATTCTTGCGAGGTTTACCGGCTATCTTTGCTGGTTTTCGGCAGTTCCCTCAGAACTTCACAACAGCCTCTTTCAAAATCTACTCGTAGTCGACGACAGACTTCTTGCAGTGACAGGGTTGAATCTCAAACAGGCTCCTAGCGCATTCATTCAATTTCTTTCCACTTTATTATTTACTCGTACTAATCTTCATATCATTTGATGCTGCAGCCCAATCGCCTAGCTACTGACGTCGCTGTTACGTAAATAAATAATAAATATCTGAAAAGTTCAGGACACTATGTTTTCTCTTGAAGCTGAACTTATCTCACGGAATGTAGGTAACACGTTCCACGGGTTTCCATATCAGTGTGAGGCCTTATCTAGTGGTTTGATGCTCTACTAAATGCATTTCAAATATATCGTACACGTTGTAAATCCTTTTGTTCTATCAGTCCCACCTGTTAATTGTTACTAGATCGAATATACAGTCTTTGGTTTTGCAGCTAAGTCAGTGGTCCAAAGCGGCGTC
>NW_019720703.1:26508-28719 GCF_002891405.2 Cryptotermes secundus
CTGGCAAGGACCAGCAGCATATGTAAAAGACAGACCCGTCCTCTCGTCAGAGAGGGCGCTTCACAAAAGCAAGACCGTAACTGTCAAACAGTATTAAATATCTGGTCGTGATCCCCAGATGGGGCTCGAAACCTGGACTTACTGACTGACTGACCGTCAGTCGCAATGTGACTTTGACTTTGACTTGAGACCAGCAAGTTTGTATCCCACAAGAGACCAATAGAGTTCGTATCCGACGAGATCTGAGGACAGGTGAGCTCAGAGCAAAGCAGAAGACACTTCACCAAGTGTAGCCGTGCGGGAGGGTATAACATCGAAGAGGAAATGGCCAAATACCTTATAAATGCGAATAATTGTATTTGTGAATGTAAAGAGTGATTATCCAATAAACATATTCGTCCAAATCCGGGACCCACACAATTTCTTGTAGCGTTGCCTAGGAAACACGCGACAATATGTATACACTGCTCTGTCAACGCATATCAGTCGCATTCTCTAGTTCAATACAGAATATGCTGAGTTTCTTTATTATTTACTTTTGTTTTCTTTAACAATACTGATGATCCATTAAAACAACACCGTGTTTCATATCTTAGTGTATGATTGCGCCATTTTCAGTCAAGAAGGTTGATCCTTGTATTTTTCAGCGTACACTGTGAGCACTCATTTATTTTTTATGTTCACCGATTGGGTAAAATAACATGATTTCTATTTGTGTACGTTTTTAAACAGCTCATGCTGTTTAACTTCGACCAGTCTAGATAAATCATCCTTCTTTATATAATATAATAATGATAAAGACTGCCACTGTACGTTACGGAGTTATATGGATCTTGGTACGCTGTGGATCTGTTTTGTTTACGTCAGAAACGTTATAGTTTTTCTGTTTTCCTGCTTTATCTGCTTTGCTTAGCTTCTGTCTCCACTGCCTCTGTGACTTTCACGACGCACTTTCTCCACCGTATGTCTTAAAACACGCACAGAAAGACGCAATAATGGCGCCGCACAGACTTAGGGCAGATAGGCCGCGCCATAGCTCAAGCGGTTAGTCGCTGGCTTCCCGCCGCGGCGGCCCGGGTTTGATCCCGGGTCTGGTCAAGTGGGATTTGTGATGGACAAAGTGGCGCTGGGGCAGGTTTTTTTCCGAGTACTTCGGTTTCCCCTACCAATCTTCATTCCACTAATTGCTCCACAGTCACCCTCATCTATCATCTGGGGCTGGTACAATAGGCCAGAAGTGGCCACAGTACAAGGGACTTAGTCCCACCCCACTAGCATTAAAATAATATAGGACGGATAAGAAAATATGGGCTATGTAAGTGTACACTTACACGCGTATCGGTCGTATAGATATAGAATGGTACATCCTTTTTCAGGAAGGTGGCTGTTGCGGTATCGGTCAGCAGCAACTACGTGTTGCTAGAAATATAAATTAAAGTTTGTCGGGGATGAAATACTTTAGCAGTTTGGTAATTGAATCTTTCTTTATTAATTCCATTTTGCCATGAGGAGATCGTGCCTTCCAGAATTTTAAGGGAAAGGTATCTATGGTGGAATCAGTAACTAACAAACAAACACACAAACTCCATGGAGTAGGCTCCACCTTAGGAGGAGAAATTCCCTTCATTAATGGAAAGCAGTGGTTCATTACTGCGAATTATGTTATCAGAGATGTTACTCCGTGTAGTCTAGTAGAAGTTTACCGACGTTTCGGATGGACGTATCATATTGTCACCTAATAGCATGTGTGAGACTATGAATGAGATTTTAATTGGTGAATGGATTTATTGACCACTTATACACACGACTCGGAAGTACAAACAGTTACAGAGCCACTGGTAATCTCCAAAATTCACAAATCACCACAGCACCCTCTAAGACTTTTCCAGCCTGCAGTGTCTCCACCAGCCGTTTCCTGGCAACGGCTTCTAACACTGTACATTCTTTAGCTTCTCGCGTTCAGGTCCTCTCTTCGCAGCCTCCCGTGCAGAACTCAACTCGCTGACAAATGGGCTTTGTCGCTTGCTTATAACTTCTCGGCAAGGGCCATGTAGAACCCACAGCTCTTCTATTGTTACGATTGTGTCCGCTGCAGGGGTAAGATGTTTACCGAGCCGTTACCCAGAAACGGCTTTGTATATTTGCCTATCTTGCGTTCGTTGCATAGCAACGGCTCTACACCCTGCAATATCAATATATATATATATATAT
>NW_019720703.1:29785-141637 GCF_002891405.2 Cryptotermes secundus
ACCAACACAAGACATCCATTCCCTGAGTTGGATTCGAACCCACGATCCCGGTTTCCGAGCGAGCAAAGACAATGCATGCCTTAGATCGCTCTGCTACCCTGACCGACAGTTACACACTATACAACGTCATAATTTCAGGTTTAATACAGATTAGAATCTAGATTTCTGTAACATATATTCGTTCAATTTGACTTGTTTTTAACGCCATTCAAAGCAGCTGAGGCCGCCTCGCCATTTTCTGATAGATAAGAACCTACGTACTATTGTACAAATGCTCCAATTAGGATTAGAAATTTGGAATAAAACTGCGGATAATAAACGAACTGTACAGTTGATATAAGTGTGAGATTCAGCGACAGTACCTTATCACTTCCCCGCTTCTCAGTTTCTATGCAGGTATCTGTGCTGGCTCTTATTGTCACCGCGGTGATTGTAACAACGATTTCTTCTTAATTTACATATTATCAGTAGAGCTAAGAAAATGACTGTCCTAGTTATGCCGCCATCTCAGAGCACTGTGGTTAGTGGTAACTCCAGCGGTGCGATGAAGTCTGAGGAACCCCGCCGTGTTCTTGCCGTGTGCGAGACAGTGATTAGTTTGCTAGGTGGATTTTGCGGTTAGGCGACTACATAACACACCACACCACTTTCTGAAAAGTTTATAATATCCACCACACAAATAGTAAACATGATAGGGGGTATTCGGAACCCACCACACCATTGGAGTTACGTTGCACCAGGGCTTAACTACAGCAACTTGTTCTACGCGTCCTTACCCCTCAGTTGTGCTAGAGACTTGCTGCAGTATTTAAGCTCTCGTATTGACCGATCTACCTTTTTCCATAGAAACCTCCCAGTTTGGGCGCCACAAGGCGAAACAGAAAGAATAAATATATATCATTTTTCCGCTCATTTATTATACATAATCTGCAGATTCAATTAGTACTGGCTCGTGAATGAGTTATGCCCAGTGGCGTACCTCATAGACTTTTTATATTCGTTCACTTAGTTATCATTTTAATTCTTGTATTGGGATTCTACTCAGGCCTGTCTGGTAGTGACAGAACTGTGTATGTTTTCAGTCTGTATGTAGTTTCGCTGTTGTCTAGTATGGTCACTGCTAGTGCATTAGTGTGGTTTTCTAATTTTCTTACCTATTTACTTCACTGAGCACTGTGTTAATTTGTAAATCTTCATGGATCCTGCTCTGTAAAGACAGATCCTTAGATCTGAATGGAAGGGAAAACATAGACGGACTTGGAGTATGCAGAAGGGCAATATTAAAATATATGTTGAAAATACAGAGTGCATAGATGCTAATTAGACTAAACTTGCTAACGTCATCGCCGTGAAAACCTCAAAACTTACATTGCTAACGTTTGTTTCCATTTATTGACTTATTGAACGACTAATCGAGTTACAACGTAAGACACAGAAGTTTTTGTAAAGGATGATGGTAAAATGTGAGGTTTTCAGGGCGGTGACTATTAAGAAAGCCATATTCTGGGATCCCAGAATATGGCTTTCTTGATGACAGTTAATTTTTCTTGGAGCTAGGAAAGAAGCTTCCTCTTAACATGATAGAGGAACTGAAGAAATATATGAGTTATTATAGACCGGTCTCAGTTATTCAAGTGAGAACCTCGGCTCGGAAGGCAAGTAATCGATTTTCGACAGGGTCATTGTGACAATTCTCTGTATCTCAAATCCCTGAGTAACTGTTAAGTCATACCGCATAGACATGTGCTGGCAGGGACGGTAAAAGAAAATTATGCACATGCCTCCCCCCACATAATTTTTGGAAGAACTAAATTAGAATTAAAAATCAAGCGAATGATTTATAACAAATATTAACACCAGGAATTCAGAGAATTCAAAAAAATTATTTCTAGCCTGAATACTCTCGAGCTAACAGTGAAAGTAGTCTTAAACGACTTCAAGTTTTTCTTACGGGCATGCAAGTTTTGGAATCGTAGTAAGGCACTGAATCCAAAATTGAATAGGAGAGCATGAAGTGAGGCACACTCGTAATAAGAATACAAACTAGAGTTCACGATTTCATTTACGAATTACTAATAAAGTTAACACGTCACATCCGAGCAGACCGTAATCTTAATATTCACCGCCTTGAAAACCTCGTTAATATTATTTTTTACGTCCTATGATATAGATCTTGATCAATAAGTACGACTTAAAGATATAAAAATTTAACATTTTTAAGTAGGTAGGTAAAAGTTTGTCCCTGCGCCTAATTAAACACGTCATGAAGAATTGTGGGATATGGAAGTATAGCTCCACCATTCCCGACTTCGCACTAGATGGAACTGAGTAGTCAGCTTTGCGCCCTTGCCGCTTTTCCCCCTGGAAACAGCTCGAGCATCCATTATACAGAATGCTGAGGGACTCAGCGTTATGGAGAAGATATTTTTTTTCGTGAAAGGAATCGCGATGCGTAGTTGGTTGAGGGGCTATAGTACAAGCCGGAAGGTCGCGGGTTCAAGTCCCGATGAGGTCATTGGATTTTTTCAATTGACCTAATCCTTCTAGCCGGAATATGGTCCTGGGGTCGACTCAACCTCTAACAGAAATGAGTACCAGGAATTAATTAAATAATTTTCCTGGGGAGCAAAGCGCGGCCGGCGCGTAAGGCTGACAACCTTAGCGCCATCTTTGAGCCGATTGTCTAGATAATGTGGGACCCTCAACGTCTCACAACCCTATGGGCCTTCACGGCCTGGTACAGGGATAGCTTCACTTTTTTTTTTTTTTTTTACTTAGAAAGGAATCGTACCCCGGTTCCTCGGTTGTCCCGCTCGTAGCCTAGTCGCTATACCGACTGGGCTATCCTTGTTCTAATAAGAGAGTAAGGCCTCTAGTCCACGTTGAAAGCGAAGCAGCCCAATTGCTGCTCTGCTTGCCGCCTGCTGCTTGGCGTTTAGTAACTTGCATTACTTTTCGGCCCTCAAGCTGGAGGGAGTAAGCTTCATACAAATGTCTGTGAACCCCTGCAGGATGACAAGACGTCTCATGGTCTCCGCTGTGAGAACTTCGGGTCGAAAATATTTAATGTTTTTTTTTGCGCTCACAGAAGACATATTCAGTCTGCTCTCATCGTCTCACAGGTGACGTTAAGCGTCGAACGGCCTCGACGCATCATTCGGCAACACGTGTACACTCTTTCACACCTTCCGTAATTGAGAAAACCTGTACGCGATATTTACCTAGACTGTAAAAGTAAAGAAGAGGAAGGATGGCACACGGAGAATTACAGTAGGATGCACAGATAAAAGAAACGGGAAAGACAGGAAGCAGACATTATTCCACGTACAGTTGGAGCATAATTTGCTAGATATCTGAACGAAATATATTGGGAATAAAATTTGTAGAAAAAGATAAGCACGCTTTTTATGTTCAATATATTTTCTATCCACATAACTGACGAGTTTCGAGAGAAGTAAAAAGAAGTGAAGAACGCGCGTGAATTTCTACGCTATGCGTATACTTCTGACTTCTTGTTTGTAGGCCTATATCTTGGCGAAAGACATAGGGAAGGAAGGGTCAGGTTTAACGTTTCCTTTCTCTCAGGGTTTGGAGATATAACATCTTATCTTTCTTGATATAAGAACATCTACTATTAAAGGCTGTCCCCGCCTCGCCTCATTTGTAGCCAGCCTCTGTGAATACCGAGACAACGAAAATTTCATAGTATTGTGTATTTTATCTGCTGCTTTTAATGGCCGTCTGGCAGTTTCAAGGACCGGCAGCATTGATGAAAACAGGCAGCAGACAGTATTATGTAAGATTTGAGGTTCTCACGGCGATTACTAAAAAATTCCGTTTTCTGGGATATGGCGCCATGTAGTTCTTGTGCGAACCGACGTTTCGGAGGAACGTGTCGCCTCTATTTTTTAGGGTATGTCGATGAGTAACCTCCCCATAGAGGAACACTATGTAAGATTTGAGAGTTTCACGGCGGTGACCCTGAAGATGGAGACGATACTTTTCTCCGAAACGTCGGTTCACACAAGATCTACACGGCGTCATCCCAGAAGACGGTATTCTTCATAGACAGTATTGTTTGCTTATTGATGTACATTCTGATGTATTTTGTCGTTGAGAATATTGTGGGTAATAATAAATATTTCCTAACTAAAGAAATAACGAGACGGATCAGAGATCTTCTTGAGAAGTTATTAGTCACATATCTGGTTCCCGTCTTGCATAGATTCTAGCAGGTTATTACAGTTCTCACAACAGCCAGTCAAACACGAGGTTCTGCGTAACATTATGTTTCGTACTGGTACATTATTAGCAGCGAGGCGTCCCAAAGCTGGGGTTCCACCCACTTTTTGGCTGACCACGACAGCTTAATCAACTCATTCGCGGCTGCTGTATCCCGAGGCCGTCTCCATGCTCAACTTGCGGACGCGTCATACCGTTATAACATTCCTCTAATACCAAAGTCTGTGTATGACTTAATTTACATATTGTCATATATAGATTATTTTTGAAACACGGAATTAGAACAGTTTTTAACTGCCTTATTTGCGTCATATTTCTCTGGAATGCAAAGATTATTTCTTGCATTATAATGAAGATGAAATGAAATAAAACTAGACTGTTATTCCTGGAATTTCGAGAATAATTCCTTCGAAGGGATTGGTTGTGACGTAATTAATACTGTCGTTGGTACAAATCAATGACAGAATTTAGATTTTTCTTTGAATATGTATTATGTAGCTGCTGATATTTGATGCATATTTTTCGCCTTTGGATGGGAGCGAGGTGAGTCGTGAAGTCAGCACAACTCTGTAGATGACGACTGCAGTTCAGAACCTACACACTGCAGAGTAACTGAATGATTTAGACGCAATGTATTTAAAATCTCAACTGTGTTCTCTCCGACAGCGTGTCTAAGAGAGAACATCCAAATATATGCTCTGATTTACTGCATACCCTGCCAATATATACTGTATGCATTCGCAGTTGTTAAAAGCATGTGAAATTATTACGGTAGTTTTGTTTTTGGATTAGATTGGAATCCATACTCTCATATTTTTAATTACATGAATACATTTTAAAATCTTAATTTGAATGTTAGGATATTAGCTTCTTTGAAGTTTCTGTATTGAGATACTGACAAAGGACATAACAACGATGTACCGACCGGAGAACGGACCCTTGTTCCTGTCAAGAATGGGAAGAGAAGTACAAATAGTGAACCACTGCACTGATATGAACTGTAATATTCACAGAGTCAGAAATATTTATTACTTCCTCGTATTAAAACATCAAGAACAGAACTGCAGTGATTAACATGGAAGGGAAGAAGGCGATAGGAAAAGTGAAACATTTCTTCGCGTTTGTAACTAACGAACAGCTCAAGGGCAGTGATTCTCAGCGGTTTGCAGGTTTCTTCCTACCGTCCGTCTTGTCAAAGAACGCGAGTCCCACTACAGTAAAAAAGACCTCTTTCTGCAGCGAAAATGTACAGTTTTTTTTTTTTACATTTAATATTATAATAATTGTTGCCGGAAATTAATAAGAATTTGAGGGTTGTAAAAATTGTTTATGTTCTGTTAATAACATTTTACGAAACAATTTTAGTTATGTGGTTACGAGGAGGGCTCAGGATGGAGGCAACAATTTCCTCTGAAATGTCGATTGACTCTCATCATACTACACGACATTATATCCCAGAAAATAGAACCCTACAATTTAGATTATGTTGCCTAAATAATGGCAAGCTTGTGCTTAGGATGCAGGATTTTTTTTTTGTGTGGCTTATTAAGTTGCTATTTCCGAGAGCTCACGTCCCACTAGTGGGACGCGTCCCACCGCTTGAGAAACAATGCCGCAGCGTAAACGCATCTCCCGCGTCATCTCCTCCCTGGAATTTGCTAACCAGACATCTTGTTTATACTCGTCAGGGGGTCCTCATTCCATTTCGGCAGGGCTGGTTGCTGGATTGCTAGTTGAATGAGCTTAAAAAAGGCTGTTAGAGCAACGAAATGAGGCGGAAACCTTACTGGATGGCTGAGAGCGAGAAGAGAAAGTTTGTGCAATCCTTGAAAGATACGAGAAAAGGACGGCCATCAGTCGTCGGCGCCCCTGCTCATCACACCGGATGGGCTGTCCATCCGTCTATCCATTCTAGAGCTCGGGCCGCTGCGAATCATTTGTTACTCCTAACGGTGACTATGACGACAACCCACCACTAAGGTCTGCCTTTTTTTACCGCCACGGCCGACTTCTTACTGGGTACGATGGGCCATACGCCTCTTGATGCCTGGATGTTAGCAGATGATGTATGAATCGGCCTGTATATGTATCATCAAGAGTTCCATTTTGTAGTCGAGAAACAACCGTTCAAAAAACAAGCCTTCTAGTAGATTTCTTACATTCTAGATGGCGTTGTCTCTCTTCAGATCCCAAGCCGTAAGTTATTTCGTCACGTAAACACTGGAATAACGTGACTATGCTAAAGCACACCCGTTCCAGCAAGAAATTTTCAAAGTTAGGCACTCAGTCAGTGACAAGGATGTAAATGGGATATCGTTGAAGGAAATGCCGAAATCTGGGGCTGATGTATCTGCATTTTGCCTCAGAGAAATAGATCGACCCAGCTAATGCTGAAGTGTGTAAAGGGCACATATATTTGAAACACTTAGGCCCTGCTAGAATGTTTCATTAAACACCTAGGTTAGAAGTGTCATTTTGTACTGAAGAAGGATGACCCACATGTCAGAAAAAAGAATGTCTGATATCGACTTTACTTCTATAGAAGACACTTTCTTTAGGACCAGTATAATGACTTTAAACATATTAAAGCTGATCCTTCACTTATTTCCCTTATATTAATTTACCTTTTATACATTCATCTTCTTTTTATTCATCTGAACCTTCCATCCTACCGCTCATTCACAGCAATACCCGTACATTTACGTAAATGTTGTCAAAGCACAGAATTACAGGAAAACACAAAAGAAAAATGTTCGTCGTTCTACGTACTACGTTAGTTCAACATTTCCCCAAAATCCAACGCAAGAAGACATAAGGAGTGGACAAAATAATGGAAACACTAAGAAACCGAGGAATAGAATTTATGTTGGCTAAATTGAAAGAACTTCAGTTGCCAACACTGTATACTCTTCTTCCGTTTCTTTACACTCTCCAGTGCTCGCGTCAGTGCATTACTGATTGTGCTGAGTGACAGTTCGTGTGAAGAAATTGTAAAACAGAATACTTACCAGATTTTGAAAGAGGACAGATCGGTGGTGCGCGTTTAGCTGGAGCATCTCTGACAGAAACTGCCACATTATTGTGTGTATCGAGAGGGACAGTTTCGAAGGTTATGTCAGCATACACGAATCATGGGAAGACAACATCAGCGAAGAGGAACAATGGATGAAAATCAACATTGACAGAAAGAGATCGTCGTACATTGAAAAGGTTTGTTTCGAGAAATCACAGAACTACTGTAGCTCAGGTGACAGCAGAACTGAATACTCATCTTGATGACCCCGTTTCCATGCGAGCTTCACGCATCCAATATGCACGGTAGGGCTGCAATTGATAAACCTCTTTTACAGAAAATAACGATGAGATGCATAAACAATGGCATCACGTCCATAAAACATGGAAATCAGACAACTGGAAACGCGTGCGTGATATGGCCAGATGAGTTGTCCTTTGCACTGTTCGCTCCATCAGGAAGAGTTTACGTTTGGATAACACCCAAGGAAGCCTACAGTCCGGAATGCCTGGTTTTATAATTGCATGAATGACCAAGACGTAGGTGGATGGACAATATTAAAATGAATCTTAGAGAGAGAGAGGATGGGATGGTATGGATTAGATTGATCTGGCTCCGGATAGGGACCAGTGGAGGGCTCTTGTGAACATGGTAATGAAATTTCGGGTTCCAGAAAATGCTGGAAAATTCTTGAGTAGCTGCAGATTTGGCTTCTCCTCAAGAAGGGCTCAGCTCAATAAGTATTTTTTTATTGCTAGTGGGGTGGGACTAAGTCCCTTGTACTGCGACCATTTCTGGCCTATTGTACCAGCCCCAGATGATAGGTGAGGGTGATTGTGGAGCAATTGCTGGAATGAAGATTGGCAGGGGAAACCGATGTACTCGGAGAAAACCGGCCCCAGCACCACTTTGTCCACCACAAATCCCACTTTATCAGACCGGGATTGAACCCGGGCCGCCGCGGTGGAAAGCCAGCGACTAACTGCTTGATCTGTGGCGCGGTCTTGCTCCATAAATAAGTAAGTAAGTAAATGAGTGAGAATATGTGCACGTGTTGTCGAGTGATGCATCGATGCCTTCAGACCATTAACGCGATCTGTGAGACACCAAAAGCCACTACGTCCTTTGCGAGTGCATGTAGACACATATGAAGCTGGATTCTTTGTATAGCGTGATTGGAGCAAGACGCGTTGCTGTGCGACGATTATATCGTAATCAAGCAGAATGTGTTCTACGGTTTCTATACAAAAATACGAGGCACGAAATTGCGTATATTAAATAAGTCGCGAAACTGACTAACAATCTCCAACTAGTGCCGAGTTCAAGAATACGTGGATCTATATATCCACTCCCCCATGCAGCTTCATGGCGTAGTGCTTAATTAGGGAAAACTTTGCGTTTTATATGGAAATCCAAAGCGGACGAAAATAAGTAAGGGGCCTACCATCTCTGATTCTTCTGCTTTACGTGTGTCACAGGGAATGTCACATGCCCCAATAATGTATAACAAATAAGACAAAATGGCATTTCAAAATTAGATTCATCGATCGCCGTGGCCCAGCGAACAATATCCCTTCTTTATAGTAAGGAGATACTGGCTTCAAATGTCTGCCTGAGGGCAGGCTGTCCCTTCTAACTAGGTGTTTTTGTGGTTCTTCTATTATTCCAGGCAGATACGGGCATAGCATCTCAAATTATGTTACTTCAGAGATCTTGCACACTTTCTCCAGGTCAGTATTCACTAAATATTACGGGCTGTTGGGATATGACGACGTGTAGTTTACTAATCATCTTAAAATTCTACGTTTTATATTGAGGGTTATCGATCAGTGTGGCCGGACGGTCTGAAGCATGAACTGTCTTCGCTCGTTCGAACGCTTGGATCGTGGGTTCAAATCTCACTAAAGGCATGGACATCTGTGTGTGCGTTTATTCTGTGTTTGTGTTGTCCTATGTGTAGGTGGCGGCCTTGCGACGAGCTGATCACTCGTCCAAGGAGTCTTACACTCCGTGCAAGAAAGATAACGAAACTGCACAAAGGCCAGGGCCCAACAAAGGGCTATAGAGCCATTTCGAATGAATGAATGAAAAACTTGGTGAGTTACTGACAGCGTCTTTAAATAAATAAAAAGTTGTAAAATAGTTGAAACGGATTAAATAAATTTAAGTTATAGGGACAGGGAGGCCTTTATGTTTATTTACTACAGATTCAGTGTTCATTTTGTAGTTTTTGAGAGATATTCGTAATTGTTCAAGTAACATTCTGTAGAATTTGTAATCGCTTTGGAATCAATTCATGCCCTCTCAAAATTGAAGGTAGATTGTACAGTTCAGTATGTGCTATTCTGAGACCTAGCAGTAAAATGTAGGCTGTAGTAGTAGACTGTTCTTTTAAATCATCATGGAACACAATGTGTGCCTTACTATAATGAGTTAGAATAACGTAAAGCTATCCATGTAAGAGACCGTGGAGGCCTATAGGGTTGCGAGACGTCGAGACTCCCACATTTTCTAGACAGTCGGCTCACAGATGGCGATGAGGATGTCAACCTTACGTGCTGGCCGCCCTTTACCCCCAGGAAGATTCCTGGTACGCATTAGATTCTGAGTCGACCCCAGGGCCATAGTGCAGCTTGAAGAATTGGGTCAATTGGAAAAACCAATGACCTCATCGGTACTCGAACTCGCGACTTTCCGTCTTGTAGCATAGTTCCTGAACCAACTACGCTGCCGCGTGCTCCACTATAATGAGACACTTTTCATAGTTAATCTCCCCGATCAGCCTATAGAAACTGTCTAGCTTGAACTTAAGTCCGAATTAGATGTCCATGGAATACATTTCGTGTTACGTAGATTTCTATAACCCGAAACAAAGATGTGTGTTGTGTTTCAGTTTAGTGTTTAACCCGTTGGTGGAGTTCAGACCATTCAGAAAGAATTCCTGTGTCGAACGCAATCGTGTGGCACATACAGAAATGCGACCACATTCCGTAGGAATTGGAGCTGTTTGTTCCAGCACAGTTTACCATAACATTTCAATAAAATCCGGAAAATGCAAATGAACAGAAATTAAGACGTTGTCCCAAATATATATGGAGCCACAATAGTATATGGGTTACTGAAGGATTTAGATGAAACCGTATCTTGGTATTCTCCATATCAGGTCATAATATATATACTTACACAGAGTGTGCAGCTTATCTTGGTCGCTTGAAATTACTCTTTTATTTAGCATCGAATGAAATTTGTTTCGGATGAAGTTCGTTCAATTTCAAGGGGAACATATTGTGACGTATTTGATCTATGCAGGACACCCCTTCCACCGCCAGTGGTGACGTAACAGCTTTGGAGCGCTGCCGTTGCTAGGGCAACAGGCCAGTCAACACTCCGCCCCCTCCCGCGGTGACGTAATAGCACTTCCCACTGTGACGTAACACGGGACACCACTGTTGACACAGGCAACAGGGAATGGTATAAAAAGCCGGCTGAGCAGTATGTGAGAGAGTGTGTGATCAGGAGTGACACAGTGCGGATCGTGAAGTCGCCGAGTGCAGCAGAAGTCTAGCAGTCGCCGAGAGCAGTGGACGTAGTTGTAATACCGCCGATGGCGGTAGTTTTAAAATTGTGAATTGTGTAAATTCGCTACATCCAATACCGCGCGAAGTTATTTGTCGCGTGACATACACCCAACACGTGACAATTTGGTGTCAGTATACAGTTCATTTATACAGTTTTTTTAACTTGGACTGCTCATTCATCTGACCTTACGCCATTTGATTTTTTATGAGGAACCCTAGAGGGTATTGCATAACAACACAACGCAAGAACGCAGAAATGCTGCGGAGCTTTGTTAATAAGTGTGGTGTTATGAATCCACAAGACACTGAAAGAAGAAGGCATTCATTCGTCCAGGGATTGAAGTTCTGCATTCAATTTAAAGGTCAACAATTCCAGCACTTTTGTAAATCTTTTGTTTCCTCAACATCTCAAGTCATTAATTCAGGTTGATGTTTCAGATATTGGACTTCTGTTTCATATTGTTGTGTTCTATTAATATCAGAATGACATTTTGTTATAGCAGTTTTGAATTTGCCAAATAAAAAAATATGGTGCCATTTAAAAAGGAATAATCTCATTAACAAGGTACTTATAAACAAGCTTCGTAAGCTATTATGTGCCCCCATCGAAGTCAAGCAGCCTTTGTCCGAAGAATATTTTTATTAGAGACTAACTAAGAGAGTTATATCAAATGATCATGAAAAATGGTATATATATATTCTGGTATAATGCGCTTTTAAAGTTCAACGGGAAGTTTTCACGTTATACACAAACTGTATAGTTTACAAATTGAGTTAAGTTTAATTATAACCTCAGTTTATAAACGCCAACACACGTGAGACTGCAATAATAAGTGCTTACATGGAGATTTCACACTTGCACAAGAATTTAAATGATATATTTTGCTCAGTTTCTCCCGCATCTTCGTCACTGCAAACCTCACCAGAGTCTACTTTCTATACTGGAACCCCAACTTTCATTCTCATATACACAATTGGTCGTATCCTTTCTACATTGAATCTGGCTCATTCGACCCGTGTCGTATTTTTGCAACACTCGTAACTTTTATCGGCATTTTTAGCTGGACTAACTCACCGTCATAACCGTTATATTCTCAAGCTTGTTCTTTGCCCACTAATTTCATTTTAACTTTGCTGCTCACTTATTATGCTTATGTCAGGGAAATCAAATGACACTTATTTACTACACAAATTAACTCGCTAACGGACTGCACTAACTAAATGGACACTGATTGGCTCGCTTGCCGACGACTCATGGCGCTCCTCGGGGCTGAACTCGTGAGATCTTTTGCAGCTACGTCACAGACGTGTCACTTTTCGTGATATTTCTGGTGACTTCTTGGTGATATCGGCCTTCGGGATCGGCAGAGTGTTTATTCGAAAAATCAAGAATTGCGGATTCTCGATATTTTGATTGAAAGAGAGGCGCGCGTAGGCCAGGCGACGTCACCCTATTGCTCCCCATTCCACGAAAATATTAATATTTCTTATAGGCCTCCCGAATTGGACCAAGATAAACGAAGTTACTATGTTAGTAAGGGATATCATTAACAACTACAAAGTTCACCGAATTTGTCTTCCTGCAAACAACAATATCTGAGCTAAATCAACCTAAACTGTTTAAAACACAGCTGTCACTGTATGTGCGACCTACTCAAGTATTCCAAATATAAAACATTACCACACAAATTTTATTTATGGATTTCGTATGATTTTCAGAATAAACGGCTGTTATCTACCTAAGCAGCATTAACTGGCTGGTCTTGTAATTTAGATGCAATGTGTTAGTTAAGCTTGCATTATGGACAGCATGTATTGGAACAGCTTGCATGTAAACTAGAATATAATATAAAATGTAACTGTGCTATATATTAATATGCTGACCATTGTCATGTCTGCTAAAAGCCTCATCTTCCTTATTCATTCATTAGTAATCTGTCAGACGACAGGTCCACAGTCTCTTCCAAAGCAGTTCCTCCACTTAATGCGATCTTCTGTTTTTGGAAAGAGACTATCCAGGAAAAATGATAATGTGGTAGTTTTTCCATTTACTTTCCACATCGCAGTACAACAGCCGTTCAAACCACTCTGGTCACGCCTGTTGCTATACAAACTTGAACCATCCCGAGCATCATTTGCTCTGTGCTTTAAGTCGCTGCTGATGACGCTGCTTCCTTATACATTTTTTAGAATCCATACTGATGTTGCTAATCGGGGTGGCATACTAATAAACTTCTTGATTGGATTCAGAGTGGTACCTGGTAAGATCTTGATAAGACCAGCCATGTTTTCTGGAGGTTAGCGTTATGTCCTGAAGTAGCTGTAACCTATCTCAATGAATGATATGGGAAGGTGATTGTAAATAGGTAAGGGCTCGGAAATATGTATTTTTTTATATTTGAGAGCATTTTCATGCAGAAACCGAGAAGAGCCACAGAAAATATCAGTCAAGATAGCTGGTAGCTAGTACCTCCAGAATACAGGTGCCGATTATTTTAGGGCTTACCGATTTATCAGGAATGGATTGAACGTACAAGGCTAAATACTTCCATATGTTCCCTGATGACTGTCGAGAATGGACTTTGTTGCTGATCATACAGATTGCTTAAAGAAAGTGATAACCAGCTGCATAGCTTGCAGATCGGAATGACTGGGCTACCCTGCATTCTGCGAAGAGCACTAGCACAGAATATCCTGGAATTAATACCCTTACATTAGCCTGGTTGATAAAAATATCTGTGATGTCTTTTTATTTTGAATAATAGCGTGGTTATGAACATGCTTTTCGAAAACTGGAACTTAAAAATTTAAACAATCTGTTCTCATATTATGACGGTCTGCGAAGAATGAAGACTTTTATTAATTTTTCCTTCATTTCACTACTAGAAAGGAAACTCAAAAGTTCAGATGGCCGGCCTGTCACAACGTCTGTATTTTTTTCTGACTCCGTATGTGTTATTCGTTAAATCTCGTATCGTACGGGAACCAAACAGTTTCTAGCGGGAAGTCTTTTTCTTCACATCGTGAGAAGCTAGTGTACTGGGACATGGGACAGTAAGAGAGACACGAAGAAAGGTGATGAAAGATAAAAGAGGAGAGTACGAGAAAGAAGTCAGATGTAAACGTAACAAGAGACGAAAGAACTTTGTGCCGCAATTTTCACACTTGAGTGACAGTTGTAGTTTTTGAAACATCTCTGTATCTTTCTCATCATTTCGCGTCGCACATTCAGCGCTTTCTTTATTTCTGTAAGAGAATGAAGTTGAAGAAACTCTCAACTGTACAGGATATCTCTCTTCGTTTCTCTTCGACTCACTCTTCCTATTCTTAAACGTGGAGTAGTAGTAAAGGGAAAAGCAGGCGAAGGAAATGAGACACTCCAAGTTGAAAGCAAGCCTCTCTACTTGAATAGCGCTCATAAAAGAGATTCCTCCATTAGAAGAACAGTTTCGGCTCCTCGACAAAGCAAGCATGCGACGGATATTGAAAGTTCGGTGCAGTAAAGTTTGTCTCGATGCTGTTCTCACCTCATTCGACTGAGGAGAAATATTGACCTTCCAGCCTGTTGATGGTGGTTGGAAAGCATTTTATGGATTGAAATCTTCTTCAAGCCACGTGCCTAGATTTAGTCTTCATACATTGCAGGAATAGAACCGCGTCAGTTGGACTCACTGAACGTCGCGTTCCAGTGGTTTGGCATACTCGCTTCGTATTCGAGAGGTCCCGGTTTCAAATATCGGTCCGGAGACCGGCTGTCCTGAGATTCTTAGTGGGTTTCCTCAGTCCCTACAGGCAAATGTCCAGAGTTATATCAAATTATACCATTGCTACGTATTTCTACGTCCTTTCCAAGTCACTGTTCACTGATCATTCTATCGGTCGATACAATTTCATAGTCGGAGCTATTGAACGCTTCGCAAAATCAACAGAAATTAAGATAAATGTATGGAATATGCTACAGTGTGGTCCGGTTGAAATTCACCGAAGTTTAGGAGGAAATTCGGTGGACTTATACATCCCACAGAAGAATGCTGTTCATAGTTACCGATGCAAGCTCCTAGAGGCTTGAAGTTTATCATCTAGCACTGACGACATTAGACTTTTAACATAAGTCTGTAGCTGGGTTGCTACTACCGCGTCCCAGTTGCCTTAGTTATTGAATTCAGAGTTCTCCATTTGTGATTTCGGGTCTTATTCAGGTTTCTATAGATAACTTAAAGAATTATAAGTAATGGTCAAAAAATGTTGGATAATTCAACATCGCATTGTTACGTTATATCTTGTAGGTTTTTCAATTACCGCTAACATTTGGCGGGCGCAGGAGGTACGAACTCTGAATCACACCACGACTACTAAGACCATGTCTATAAATTGACGAATGTATTCGATTGTGATACAATAGGAGAACGCGGTAGCGTAGTTGGTTGGGGCACTATGCTACAAGCTGGAATGTAGCGGGTTCAATTCGCCATGAGGTGGATTTCTTCTTTCTCAGTTCACCTAATGCTTCCAGCCGCACATGGCCCTGGAGTAGACTCAGCCTCTAACAGAAATGACTACGTGGAATCTTCCTGGGCGGTAAAGGGCGGCCGGCGCGTAAGGCTGGCAACCTTACCGCCACCTGTGAGACGATTGTCTAGATAATGTGGGACTCTCAACGTCTCACAACCCTATGGGCCTCCATGGCGTGTTACAGGGATAGCTTTCATTCATCAGTAATCTCTCAGACGACAGGTTCACAGTCTCTTCCAAAACAGTTCCTCCACTTAATGCGATCTAGAGCTTTGTCCTTCAAATGAGAACATCTTACGTCTTCTTCCTTGTCTTCTGGTCACTTCTATCCGCCCCTCTATCTTTCCTTCAATAACTTCTTTTAGAAGGCAGTTACTGCGTAGGATATGACCAATCCAATTAGCCTTCCGTTTTCTTTTTTCGTACAATAAAAACCACTTTTAAATGAATTTGACTTCCCATTTGTATTTTTTACACGTGTTTTATGTAATTCTCCAAGAGCTTGAAGGTTGTTTTCTTACCTCAGTAATAGGCTTATATTCCACATGTTGATATCGGTCTGGAGAACGCCACTGTTTCTTGGGTTCGTACTTTGCAGGCGGAAACCTTGTGCTTTGTTTGGTGTTAGGATGGGAATTGTTGAAGTCCCTTATCGAGCAATTCCTCCATACTCTCCTTCGCAACTTCTTTCATGGTCCAGTGCGCCACGTCTGCTCCAGCTTTGTGGCAGGAGGTTTGTCCCTGGAGTAAGAAGTGACGTAATAAGAGACATCAAGAAGACGTATGTCTTAATTGGAGTCCAACTTCTGAACGAAGACGTTTCTAAATTAACCGATATTAGCGGCTGTGGCCGTTAAGAATAGTTTCACAGAACGAATCATATGGACTTAGGCTTTTTATTCATAAGGCAATTAATTTGGCGTTATTAACTGAAGATAATCCAGCAATTAATTCTGTTGTCCAATGAGTGTTTTTCTGCCTTGTATTTCGGAATGTGTTTTAGCCGGAGAAGCTCTGGTTCGAATTCTGAAGACGATTTCCTACTTTCGCTAAAATGGGCATCTGACTGGTGATCGTGTTGCCAACAGCCAAGAGTAGTTTTCTGAGTTGTAGGTCACAGTTGAGAATTTCGGGTTTCATACTAAGTTTCTTTATTTCGTGAATAAATTGCTGTAGTTGAATGAATGAATGAATATACAAGGGATGGGCCTTCTTGGCCCTTGCACCGTGACCACAGTGATCTGTTGTGCCTAATTTCTCTAGTTAGTCAATGCATAGCGGCCTCCGTAGTCTAGAGGTAACGTTCCCACCTCATGACTCGTAGTACGCGGGTTCAAATACCCGGCGGAGGTCGTCGAATTTTTAAGGGCGGAAAAATTCAGGGAACAAGTCCTCCGGGAGGGACTTTAAGCCGTGGGTCCCGTGTCGTAGCTTTACGGCACGTAAAAGAACCTCATATCTCCAAAGGAGGTCACTGAGCCAAATTACGGACGTTTCCCGCCCAACAGCAGTCCCTAATACCTCCGGTAGATGGGGGAAGAATTATAGATACCTCTCAGCTAGTAGAGCCGGTGTCGCTGGCTGGGCGGAACTGATGGTAAGCACCAGTACCGGTAGGATATAGAGACTGGTAGAAATCATAGAGGGAAGCACAATGGACCAATACAGGTCTAAGTGCATGGGGAAACCCACCCTCTCCAATAACTAACTAACTAACTAACTAACTAACTAGTCAATGCATAATTTTCAGCTTAGCATGACTATATAATCGAAGACTGCAACCTTCTGTGACATAACTCGGTGCAATACACGATGTTCTTTCTATACGAGAAGGTCGTGTTATTCGAAGTCACTGTTGTGAGAACATTTCTTCTTAAACATTTTAAGAATGTTTTGAGGCGTTTCGCCCTATAGACCTTCGGAGATATTCGGGAGCTACTAAGTTAACGCCGTGTGCCGATATTTAAAGGTTCTTTGGTGTTTAGATAAATTAATAATGTAAGCTGCCCTGTATTTTGTTTTTCACTGATATCGGGAGCTGCCCCTACGTAAGAGTTATTTTTTTTAATTCACTTAGTGGGGGGTGGAGTTTGACTGGGTCCACTCGGCACGGAGGCCACTGATTGGCCTATTGTAGCCTACCCCAAGTGATTATGATGATGGAGAATTTGGTGGAATGAAGATTGGCAGGGGAAACCGAAGTACTCGGAGAAAACCCGCCCCAGCGCCACTTTTTCCACCACAAATCCCACTAGACCAGACCCGGGATCGAAGCCGGGCTGCCGCGGTGGGAAGTCAGCGACTAACCGCTTGAGCTATGGCGTGGCCTACGTAAGAGTTACTAAAAATTAACTTCCCTTTTTACATTAGAGGTGTTCACAAGGGTTAAAATTCGAATTATTGATCGTACGGATTCACCGTATATTCTGATAGACGGATAGAAACTTTTAGAAGCAACATACTGCTCCTATCTTCCACTATGAAGATGGAAGCAACCAGTCACTCCTAGACTTTGAGAACGATCTACGACAATTTCAGGTGATATGACTGCGGAGACCGTAATTTGCGAACTTCATGTTTATTTTCATGTGTTTCTCGAGTTCCGTTTCTTAACATTCATCACATTATTACCGCCATTCTTATAAGTTTTCCTCAGTTTGTTTTGGTTCATCCTGGTCCATTACACTAGCATTATTATAAAGGTGAATTAACACCGTCCAGCGTGACTGATAAAACTTTTTTTTAATCTTTTATCCTTTGCATGTTTCGGTCTTATAAACCATCTTCAGAAGGATATCAATACAATTAGAAACCACTATTATAGCGTGTTTTGTGAATATTAATATAGTACATACAAAGTTATCATAATATAATGAATACAAAATACAATATTTTAACAACTACAGCTGCGTGTACTAATGCGTTAAAATATTTGTAAATCACAATTACTATGTTTGAATTTTTTTAAACCAAATTGGTTCATGTCCTTTTTATTTCCTCTCTTTGAAGGAAGTCGAGCGTCTACCACCTTGTGGTTCCGTTGTTTGGAGAACAGGATTCTTTTGTGTCGTCCTGTTGTTGTTGTTGTTGTTGTTGTTACATATACTGTAAATTATAGACTGTACATAGGCACATGCATGTACATAGGTATTTCGTAAAATTTCTGAATGTTTAAATAATTATCTAGAGACATCTTTCCGATTAAATTAATATAAACTGTAATAACTGTCTGTAATCCTAGCTTAGGTATTAAAATGAATATTTGTCGGCTGAGGAAATAATATTCCTTTTGGCAGTATACGTCAGTCAAATGAAGTGTTGACAACTGTCGAATGATTGTCACTTTGGCAAAGGGAAATGTGCAATTAAATATGAAAAATGAATCTCGCTGTCCTTCTCACATCACAACTCAGTAATTACGTTTAAATCAAATGGAATACAAGGAGAGAGTTAGCTCGTTTTTTTGCAAGCGTATCAGCTTAATAATACAAATGCCTGCGGTCATTTCCGTTTCGAACCAGTCACTTCAACAGATCTGGGAAAAAAGAGCTTGGTGTCACAGTCACACAGCACGGGAAATAGATTCTGCAGGTCCCGTACTGTCTTTTTGAATGCGTTCCTCCATTTGCATGATGTATTTATGCACAATTTTACTCTATAAATGTCACTTGAATTTCATTCGTCCCTCTCCGTAACGATGTTGACTCTTATTATTTTACATTAACCCACTGAAGGCTCAAATTCCTCTAAAGATTGTAAGATTTGAGGTTTCCACGGCGGTCAGTGTGAAGAATGCCTTCTTCTGGGATGTGGCGCTGTGTAGATCTTGTGTGAACCGACGTTTCCGAGGCTATACGTTCCTCGGAAACGTCTGTTCACGCAAGATCTACACGGCGTGACATCCCAGGAAACGACATTCTCCTCTAAAGATTGTTTGAAATTCTGTTCCTGCATCGTAAAAAACACACCGATTCTCCATAAAAGACCAACCGGCTGATTAGGGAAGTAAACACTATTTATTCTGACAATCACGCCAAACAGGGAAATACATCATGTGTGCAAAATGCATAGTTTCTCAATGTTAAATCAAACGGTACATATAATAATCATTCTTCCTTAAAAGGTTAGCACCATTCAGCACTCGATAGATTTTTAGATTTTGTCTCGTAAGCATCAAACAAAGTTGCTGTCTACGCACCACACTTGGAAAAGTGTCTTATATACGTTGGATAGGACGCCGGGTGGGCCCGGCAGGTTGTTTTGGTGTACAGACTGAAGAAATAGTCCCCGAATCGAATTCCGGTCGTGCAGCCTGTAGCCAGCCACTTTAGTTGGATCCCCCGAATCATGTCTAAATGGTTATCTTGTGACTCCAGGCTCTGAACTGCCAGTTTCGCAGGTTGTATTGTCCTGCTCTTCAAGAGAGTGGCGTTAGGTGAGGGCCCACTGCATCTGAGCAGAAGCGACTTGTGCGTCCCTGGAATATTGCTTTGCTCATCGTCAGGCTTCTGTGTTTATATGCCTGTAGAGCTTATTTTTAAGACTAAGTCTGTCGAGAGAAATGAAGGCTAAGGAAAAGGTGTTTCGAAAAGAATTAATCAAGCCTACATTCCTATTGTACAAACGCGTAGCCCTACAAATCACATGTTACTGTATTTAACAACGTAAGTTTATAATCCAACAGCAAACATAGTTTAGCTTATAGATTAGTATACGATGATTGAATCATCAACCCATAAGCTGGTCAGTATTTATCAATTTTACATGATACCTAAAAAATATAAATAATGATTTATTTTCATTATTATTATATTGGGAAATATTTACTTAAACTCAAATTCGGACTATATTACACTTATCAAATAATAACTTCAAATTTTATCACAGTTTAAATGTTTGTGATTGTTTACAGAGAATCTCCATTAACGTAACAATTTGTGGGTATGTTTAGATCTGTCTTCATACCAATTCCCATAAGCCTGTTTCTGACATCAGTGCTCTACTAATTATCGAGATCGAACTGCAGTTTAAATGAACATCTGCGCATGACTGCAGTTTTCGTGTTTTCGTTTTGCAACAGATGTATCTTAACCATATACTGCTATGATTTAAAGTTCCGCCTTCAAGAGGCGCTACTATCGCTCCGATCTAAAATTTTTGCGCGTCAGCCATGTTCTTGTTACTATTGTAAAAGTAAAAATGTAAGTAAAGCTATCCCTGTAACAGGCCGTGGAGGCCCATAGGGTTGTGAGACATTGAAGTTCCCACATTTTCTAGATAATCGGCTCATAGATGGCGGTAAGTTTGTCAGCCCTACGCGCCGGCCGCCCTTTACCCCCAAGAATATTCCTGGTACTCATTGCTGTGAGAGGCTGAGTCGACCCCAGGGCCATACTGCCACTGGGAGGATTAGGTCAATTGAAAAAAATCCAATGACCTCAGCGGGACTTGAACCCGCGACCTTGTAGCATAGCCCCTCAACCAACCACGCTACCGCATACTATTGTAGGAAACGGAAATGCGCGAGTTTGGGTTGCCTCCAGTGGCGTAACAACAATCCAAAATCTGGAGAAAGTTAGTCAGATTGTTGCAAATTGCAAGAGGGAACACAGGTGTAAGATGACACGGTGGCTGCATAAGTCTGCCTTCTCAAAATGAAAGGAAAGTAGGGTAACAAATTGTGGCCGTCCCATATCCCAGGCGGCTGCTTGAATTCGATCCCAGATCGGGTCATGTGGGATTTATGGTGGACAAAATGGAACTGGGGCAGTTTCTTTTCCCTTCGAGTACTTCGGTATGCCTTGCCAATTCTCATTCCACGAAACGCCCCATGCTCATCAATCATCCATGGCTGGTACAATACGCCCATTAGTGAGCGGCGTACGAAATGGACTCAGCCTCACCCCACGCGCATGAATACAAAAATAAGGCAACACATCACTTTTGGTGATAATGTTCACTTATGCAATTTATGTGGTGGTTCCCATTGCCGTATAGGAGATTCATGACTTTAACGCATTGATTGTTAACAGATATAGCGAACTAGCCTAATCCCTTGGTAATAGAATCCGAAAGTACAATATTAGTAAAAATAAGGCTTTCCACATCCTTAACCGACTTTCATAGATCAATTTTAATATTATCCCTACATTTTCTTTCCGGTCCTTCAATGCACACCATATCAAATTTACATTATCAATGCTGGACGCGAGGTTATCTTATTATTATAATTACGGTAAACTGACTTCCGATTCCTAACTGACTTCCTAAGGCTCATTAGGACTGTCCACGCTTCATTTTCCGTAGGTCGAGGCGTTTGTTGCAGTTGCAACAGGCAGCCAGCTCTGACCGTAAGACGATTGATAGACTATAGATTGAACAGTTACAGGACCTCTTGTTATTCCGGTTCGAATTGTTACACATCCCCTTAAATCCTTCCACAGAGACGCTAAAACGGCGCCTTCCTTTCCTATATACCCATAATGACAATAACACACTCCTGTATTCTTTAACTAATCCGTTCGCTTTACTGTATCTTAAGGCCTAAAAGTTTGTGAGGATGCTACATTAATACAAATATATTTCTGGACATTATCCATTGTCCTGTTTATATTTCAAAATACAACGTTTCGGAGACTGGATTCTGTCTCCGTCTTCAGGTCAGGAGATAGGACTAGCTTTATCGATTTGGCCCAATTGAGTAGGTTTTAGCTGAAGACGGAGACAGAAACCAGTCTGCGCAGCGTTGTGTTTTTAAATATAAACAGGACAATGGATAATGTCCAGAAACATAATATATGTAGTAAGTACCTTCTCGTTTGCCTTTAATTAACTCTCCACTTTATAAACCGTAATTAAATTATTTTAGAATCGATTACACGATTGAACTTCGAGGTGTAGTGGGTACTTCCCCTAGATCCTTTCGGACAGGTCCAAAATTCAGATCTCCATCTAGAGACTGGCTGTCGTGAATGAAATTTGCGTTGTTTACCTCAGTCTTCCGGTCAGATTGCGGGATGATATTTAAAATCAAGCATGACCGTTTCCTTCCACGTCTTTTATAAATTATTATTCAGTAATGTACTTTTTTTTTCTGTGGCACTACAGCCCCAATTTGGGTCTAGCCCTACCTCCATGAAACTTTCCGTTTCACTTCGGTTTACTAGATCTTACATATTCGGCAGGACTCCTTGGGCTAGTGAGCAGCTCGTCGCAAGGCCTCTACCTGTACACAACACAGAAAAACGCACACAAACATCCATGCCCTGAGTAGGATTCGAACCCACGATCTCGGTTTCCGAGCGAGCGAAGACAGTGCATGCCTTAGACCGCGCGGCTACCGTGACCGGCTAGTAATCTACTTATCGCTCAACATTACATAGTTTGAGATATTGACATCGCCAATAAGTAGAAAACTAGCAAATAAAAATATGCCTGAAGACAACTAAAACTCAAATTCTGAGATCTGGGTCATATTCGTAGGAAGAATTTACCTGTTCAAATCTCCTTTATAATTATGTGGGAGAATATATTACTGTCTTTCCTAATGGAATTTAATTACAAATTCAGGTTTTAGTAATTAGAAATTAGTATAAAAGTAACCTGTGAAGTCGTACAGTAAATCTAATCAGTGTTTACTTACGAGTATTATTCGAAACACCTCCTTCCTCGAAATGAAATTCCGAACATCCTGCTGGTTGTAGCTCCTTTCTGCGTCTCGACCCCTATGTACCATTACTCACGCCGCTGAGCACGAGGGGCCGGTATCTGAACTAAACACACAGCACACCGGTGTTAAGAATGAATCATCTCACCTGACCCCCCTCCCCCAGTTGGAGGGGTCGATAGACGGCTAGAGATTCCAACCAGCTAACCGAAAACGACATAAGCGCTCAAGATTCTAACATGAAAAATCCATGTTCCGGAAATCCCCTTGCACGGTGAAGTGGAATAAATCAATTGGCGATAGTAGGGAAACTTGCGACTTCGTTTAGACTGTAAACTCCCGACATCTCGTGTCAGTTCCAGAGTCTCATTGAGCATTTGCCGTCCATTTTGGTGAACTGTGAATGACATGTAAGAAGAAAAACAAAGAACAAGCAGAAGTCCCTCTTGATCTCCCGGAATATGGTCTCTTTTTCGGCAGTGTTACAGTACATAGTACGTAGAAATTTGATGGAGAAATAGCATTCAAATAGTCGATCACAATGGTCGAGCGGTCTAAAGCATGAACTGTCTTCTCTAGCTCGAACGTTGGAATCATAGGTTCGAACCCACTCGAGACATGGATGTCTGTGTTCGTTTATTCTGCGTTTGTGTTGTCCTGTGTTTAGATAGCTGCCATGCGACAAGCTGATAACTACTCCAAAGAGTCCTACCGTCTGCGTAAGAAAGATTACGAAACTGAAGTAGAGGCCATGGTCCAGCAAAGGGCTGTAGAACCGTTGATAAATGAATGCATGCATAAAAATAACACTCAAATTAAGTAATTAAGGTTTACTAATGGAATTTAAAAACTGCGGATGATGAATTGCCATCAAAATTTATACCGATACTTGCGCAACGTTTTGAGTGCAGTGTGTGGCACGTAAGTCAGCCGTACGGACTTTATCTAATAATATCCTTAGATGTTTTTTCCTTACTAGGTCCGTAACGGGAAAGAGAAATGTTGCAGTTTTATGTGCACTGAGTCTGATGGAGTGCACTGTAAATTGGCTTTATGTGTCATTATGCTATTTGAACAAAAGTGAAGCATCCTCTAACGCTAAGTAACAGAGTACTAGAGACAAGTACATGACGAGGAACTTCATACTTAGTCCTCTTCACATACTGATATTAGAGAGATTAAATAAAGAGCCATGGGATAGAAATAAAATAATTAAAATTGTGATTCACTGACTTAATGGAAAGAGGAAACTCAGGCGTAAGTTTCTGGATGAAGTTAAAGTGAATCTGACAGGATATGAAAATGTGGACTGGATTCAGCTGGCTTAGCGTAGGCTCAAATGACGGGTTTGTTTGTGACGTGTTGAAATTTAGTATTTTAGCGCACTTTCCTCATTTCGTAAAAAAAAAAATGTAAGCTTACGCGATCTCCTTCCTATCAGCTTTTGAATGCCTGAAGTAATCTTTATGAATCTTGGTATATATATATAGTGGCACCTGGCCCCTTTTTTCAGTGGCGTATTCCGTAAATCCCTCCCATCGCTCTGTGTGTCTGTATGTGTATCCCCATTTTTGTTTCTATGTAAGGGATCGGTATACCCTTTCCTGCGGAGAGGAATACACTAAATAAACATTTTATCTGCGCTCTCTGTCGTGTCAAAGGAGAGTCCGTGGGTCTGAATGTGTATCCCCATATCGCAGCGACGCAACGGCTCTGTAAACAGGTTCCCGTTGCAACGAAGAATTGTTGGAGGTGTTTTTTCTACGGTCCGTATCGTAGCAAAGGGAAATAGACAATTAGTTCTTCCCAGATCTTATTGTTATTTATTTTATAGTTTATTAAACAACGCTTTTGTAACTCACTACAGCTTTGAGTGATTGATTGATAGCAAAAAAATGGATTGTATAGAATGTGGAACGAAGCCTGCGAGGCCCCATATAAGAAACTTCCTTGACATTCGCATGGAATGACCGAGGAAAGCACGAAAATCCTCAGTCAGTATAGTCGGTGTCACACTGACTTTAGAACCTGGCGTTTCCCGAATCCAAGACAGAAGCGTTAACGTTCTGGCGCTGAAGCCATCTTGCTGGAATATCCGTGTATCATGATAAGGCGGCTTTAATGAAAATTCTTAAGAGTGTTAGACATATAAGAGTTGTAATTACTTTATTTGTCGCCGATCTGCTATATCTGATATGTATATGGCATGTCCACGTGGGCGAATATTATGAGACAAATTCGTGACGGTACGACGAATCCGGTGGTTCCTCGATGTAGCAGAGTCTCCCTTAGAAAATTAAGAGTCGTTCAGCTGCTTAGGGGAATTCCACACGATCCTTGGAATCCGAATGTCCATTGCTGTGCTCACAAGACTCCCCCCCCCCAAGGGTCCATATTCTGAGCTAAGTGAGTTCTCCCATTATTAGTTACTATAGGATTCTGACGATGGTGTATAACACACAGAGATATTGGGTTTTCGGACTTTATCCATTGTCCTGGTTTTTAAGATAACTAAGAAAAACAAGATGTTTCGGAAACTGGATCTGTTTCCGTCCTCAGGTGAGGGAAAACACCTATTCTGTTGGGTCCAGTGATTGACGCTAGCTCTTTCTAAGGGACCCAACAGAATAGGTGTTTTCCCTCACCTGAGGACGGAAACAGATCCAGTTTCCGAAACGTCGTGTTTTTCTTAGTTATCTTAAAAACCAGGACGATGGATAAAGTCCGAAACCCAAATTCTCTGTATTCTCCCACTATGTTTGTTACGACCTAATGTCATATTCGTACCTTTTCACCTACGCTTAAGTTGTTCAAAGGAGTGTTTTCTTCATGTTTTCAAACTGAAAATCCGCACCAATTTGTGTCTACCATGCGTGCTACGTTTCTCTTCTTCCTTGACTTGATCATTATAATAATATCTAGTGAAGAGCGAAAATTGTGAAGCTTTTCGGTATGCAAATTTACGTAGCTTCGCGACATTTCTTCGTTCTTGGGTCTGAACTCTTCGCTCAGAACGCAGCTCATAGACACCTCAGTCTGTGTTTGCCCCTTAATACGAGATACTGAAATCCACACCCACAAAATCCATAGATAAAATTATGGTTTATGTATACATATAGCGTAGTCGGTATAGTGACTAGCTATGGGCTGGAAGATCTACATGTTGAAGTTCCGAGTCCCGTTGGTGTCAAGACTTCTTTCTTCTCCATGTCATCCAGACCGGTTCTGTGGTCCACCCAAACTCCTATCAAATGGGTACCAGGGGCTCTTTCCCCAAGATAAAGAGACTATTGCGTTAAGCTGATCACTCACCTCCAAGGTCAAGAAAATATGGATCTATACAGCCACTCCCCCATACGCCTTCATGGCGTAGTGCTTCATTAGTTAAGCACAGGAACAACTTTACCTCTTTACTAATTTAGATAAATGTGAAGATAGAAATTTCGGAAATGAATATTTACAAAAACTTACTAGATTCAAACTGCTTTTAATTTATTCGTAACTAATTTTAATCCCGTGCTATCGCTCATAATTATTTTACTTTTCCTTACTTTCGAAGGGTCTGATGGCCGTTATTATGTTGTGATGCTGTCCCTCATTCTGGCGACGATACTTCGCGAATTAATTAATTCCTTCCGTAACATTATTATGAAGTCGCTAGGTGCTTGCCGCTGCATCTCAACATAACTTGTTCGATCATGTTCCAGTAGAGGGCTAAATGAAAATTCAGCGTAGTCGCTGTTTCTCTCCTCAGTCGGTCGCGTGGTTGGGTCCCCAGTGGGTCTGGTCGGTCCTAAACCAACAAAGATGCATGGCTGTCGAGCATGCAACAACAGGAACCTTGCCACCTCAGCGGGAGAATGCTGATTACAATGCAGATAAAGTTAATGCAATCCTGCCTGCAGTTCCAGCTTACTGCATTGCCTTCCATGATCTACGTCGTGTTCTACAACCTGCCAGCCAATGGGGTGAAATTGCTGATAGCAGGAAACCATCTCTTGAAGGGTTTCTGCAGAGTTGCTACGCAATCATCAGAACATTAACATACACAAGCGAAGCTAAACGCTGCGTCCTTTGGAGTGGTGGTTCCTTTTCACAACGACAAAATTTGGCGAGGAAACGAGTGATTTGTTAAAGCACGCGGATTCCTCATACTCCCAGATCTTCCTTTTGAAGCATTCTTACGCAGACGGTTCATCTCAATACTGTTCAAGGCAAAGACATTCGAGAGGAACAAATCAAAATTCGATTATTGAGGAACTTAAAAGCAGACTGAATTCTGGTAGTGCTTGCTACCGTTCAGTTCAAAACCATCTGTCTTTCATCTTGTCTAAAAGCGTAACAATTAAAATATACAAAATTATAATTTTGTCTTAGGTTTTTATAGATTTTAAACTTGGTCTCTGACGTTAAGGGAAGGACATAGACTGGTACTTGAGAACAGGGTGCTGAGAAGAATATTAGGACCAAAGAGTGATAAAATGGTAGCAGGTTAGAACAAAATGAATAATGAGGGCTTTAGTAACTTATATTCTTCGCCAAATATAATTACAACCATGAAGTCAAGTAGGATGATATGGGAGGTCATGTAGTACGCATGGGAGGAAATAGAAATGCATACCGGGGTTTGGCGAGAAAGCCAGAAAGAAAGAGATCATAAGAAATGTGCGTGGGAGGATGATATTTTGATATGATGCCTGAAAGCCGGAATAATTCATTGCTAAGCAACGGTTCGGTAAACACATTCCAGAGAAAGCGAACGCACATAACAGTAGAGGGGAAGTTCTTTTTCTGTGGTCCGCGCCGCGCGCGTTGCTACGCAACGGTGCGGTAAATACATCTCTGCAGTAGTGAATCAACACGCAAAATTGAGGATGCTGTGTTTTCTTTGGAGGCCGACCCGAAACCATACAACGAGGATCTAGGACAGCTAGGATTGGAATTGGGATATTTGGCTGTTATCAGAAAAATTGAGTTGAGATCCAGAGTTGGCAATTGCAGCAGGGGATTGAGAGAGTCGGCAGTCGAAGGTGTTTGAGAAGAAATGGAAAGAAAGGAATTTGACATTGCAAAGAAGGTTTCATGTATGCTGCAGTAAGAGTGAGACTGTTATAAATCCGTTGCCAGGATACGACTAGTGAAGATTTAGAATCCTAGTGTGTGTGTGCCTGTGTGCAATAGGGAACTGTAAAGTATGGAAATAGCGATATCGCTAGAATTAATTGTAGTTCCGTGTTGATTGTATAAGTGCAATAAATCCAATCAGCCAAACAAAAACCCATTTATAAGTCACACACGACCCCTACACTTGACAATATTAAAATGAATCTTCGAGACATAGGATGGGATATTATGGAGTGGATTCATTTGGCCCATGACAGGGTCCGGTGGAGGGCTCTTGTGAACATAATAATGAATCTTCGGGTTCCATAAAATGAAGGAAATTAGATTACTGTGTTTATCATAGTCTTTATAAGAGTCATGCAGTTTGTCCATACAGTACATTTGTGAGTTTCATACGATTCTTGGCATAAACCGTTATTACTTCCATGAACATGGAGAGGTTGGTCTTTTTAATGAAAACCCAATGTTTTCATGACCTACGAACTTAAACTTTAAAAGGTTAATATTCAACGGTAGACACATTAATCCACCCTTCAGGCTGTCAAGTAAAGGGCCGTTTTAAATTACAAAGGCAGAAATCTGCATACAGTGATCAGAAATTTGTAGTCTATTCTACGATCAATAATCGTTTACAGGTTTTTGCGCTCTCATATGTCGTTTTAGTTGATACTATACTAATGACTGTGCTGTCCAGTACGAAAGTCACAGTACATATTGTTACTTGTAGGATGGTACGCGTGACGAAAATAAGGGGTTCCAGTTTCGATGATTGGATTTATTAGCAATTAAGTTACACTCTGTCTCTTTTAATTACAATTAGTGGAGCGCTATCGCTGTTTCTACACTTTATAATTCGCCGTTTTAGACACGCACGCACGCGCGCACACACACAAGGATTCTCGGTTTCCACTCGTCTCATAGAAACGGATCTCAACACAGAAAGTAGCACTTCAAATCATTATGAAGTTTTCTTGTTATTTCGTCTTCAATCACTCTGTACTCCGCTGTCCTAATCTGTACTCAAATCTTCACAATTCACGCTTCATTATCGTCCTCTTACTTTCACCTGCTGAACCCTCCTGGACTCTCCACTAACTAAAGCTTAACCAGGTCTTTGTTATATAGGCGCTGCACAGACAACACAGAAAAGAAGTCACGTGATAGTACTGGTGGAATGTGACATAATTGCGCCTGCTCGGATCTGTTTTTACAAAGCCGTTGCTTAGAAGCGTGTTGCATAACCTCGTTGTTCCATTGTTGCGTGCGTGTATCGCAGGGTGTTTATCGGTCCGTTGCCTAGTAACTCTCTGGTCATCCTCGTTACAATATTTTTTTCTCAGAAAATTATTGAATCCGTATTACTTAAGAGCTCTTTCATTTACACCAGCGGAGGGCATACAGTGGCTAATGGGAATATAAGATACCAGCATCCAGCTGGCCTTACTTGAGAGTAGTCCTCCTTTTCCAACACGGGAGGAAAGTAACATGAGAATGTAAGTAATTTGTACAATTTTACAAGTTACAATTACAAGTTTACAAATTACAAGTAATTACAATTACAAATTTGTAATCTGCTGCAGTTATTATTAACTAACTGAGCACTACACCATGAAGACATATGGGGGATTGGGTGTATAGATCCACATTTTCTTGACCTAGGTACTATCTGCAGATGAGTGTTCAGCTTCACGCCCCTCAGCGATTACTATAACATGATTAAATCGAGGAAGACAGAACAGCGAGGCAGCTACCTTACACTGGTTAGATGAGAGATGCATACATGGCTATCGGAAAATCTGCAAGGAAAAGACAGATTGAAACATGGATAATATTAAAAGAAATCTTAAAGAAATGGAGTGAGAGGATGTGCATTGATTTCGTTTGGCTAGAGATACGGACCAGTGACGGGTTCTTGTGAACACAGTAATGAAATTTCGGGTTCAGTAACAGGCCGGAAATTTCTTGAGTAAATCATGAAGGACTCTGACTGTTTCTTCCGTTCGCAACCTGAGGTTGGTGACAAAGGATCCAGTTAATATGCTTGTCTGGTTTATGACAAATTGCCCTGTGGTTGCAGACCTCTCTTGAGCTCCCTGAAGGAAAAGCAAAGTTTCGCGTGAAAGTTGCCCCTTCTGTATTATAAGATAATTAGGAACTTAAGTCAAACATTTATGCCGTCTGTTTGCAAATAAAATTACGTCAAACATTCGTGGCGTGTATGTACAAACAAAATTATCTAATTGATGTGAATACAGTTATTAGAGAAGGAAACTCTATAGACTTCTTGGCTGATGTTCTGCTTACGAGACTTTCAACTTGTGTAAGTCTGAAATAAAAGAAATTCCCTCTAAGCTCTACGCTTACATCTTATGCCCACTACCTGATTTAACAGGCTGAGGAAGCCTTCGGGTACACTGCTGAAATAAAGGTCCAGATGCCTGAAATTAATCTAAATAACATTAAAAACTTAGCTCCTACTTAACAGAAAACACATTATCTCTCCATTATAATAGCAAGTTGCTTAATGAGATTTAGAGAAATATTTGCATCATACGAAACAGATAAATATATTCTGTGGGAAAGATGCAAAGTTTTTTAATGTTGAAGCATGTTGTGCATGTTGTTATCTTAATGACACTGAAGTAAACACGTAATTATATAACTTTTCAGAGTAGAGATGGCGTTGCGAGGGGCTATGGGTTGGATAGCGGTAGGTAAGCTTAGAAAGTGAGAAATCTTTTGCTTTATTCTTGAGAATTCCTTTCCTTTGCTATTCCCAGTTAGGCACGCGCGGAGTTCTGTAGCTCTTATTTTCTTTATTTTCCCCCCTTTGAGTACATGAGTCGAAGACTTGGATGCCCTACTTGTACTTTGAACAAGACAATCCAGACAGGGTTCACTGTTCTTTGTGAAGATCGCTCCAAGTCCCCAGACTTGGTAATATCTTGGATTTACCCAGCTTCTTTTGATAGAGAATTCGCTTTCTGAACTGCCACGACACTGACACAGAGAAGAATGCTCTCTATGATATGGTGCAGTCAATAAGCCGGGGTTGCCTTCGGTTTTTTTTTTACAAACTGTTTTCTGTAGTGTTGAACACGCAGTTAGAGTGATTGAGACACAGGGTTCAACTTACGTAATTCCCATTACTACCTAAGAATCTTCCGAGCCGAAGTAGCGCAGTCGGTATAGCGACTGGCTACGGGCTGGACGGCCGAGGGGTCGGAGTTTGAGTCCCGGCAGGGTAAAAAATTTTCTCTTCTCAACCTCGTCCAGACCGTCTCTGGGATCTACCCAACCTCCTATCCCCAGGGGTAAAACGGCCGGGGCGTGAAACTGACCACTCACCTACAGCTAGCGCCGATGTCAAGAAAATATGAATCTATACGTCCACCATACGCCTTTATGGCACAGTGCTTAATTAGTTAAGCACAGTGACAACTTTACCTAACAATATTCATTTTCTTATGCTTTGAAGCTGTCTCATTACGGTATAATGCATATCGATTTAGTGATTATTTGCCAAACAAGCCCCTTCTGGAATTTTCACAAGTGTATATAATGGGCATACCACTTCACATTTCTTACAATGAGAGTATATATTTCAATTAATTGTGGTCGGGCTTTCGTATCTAATAAGAATTATCGAAACACAGAAACTATACGTCATAGACAAGTTAGGAAGTATATGCATTGCCTTACTATTCTGACACATTTGCTCTATTATAAGATGACTTGATATGAAAATTACTTCCAGTTATCTCGAAAAAAATAGATTTACTGCAGATCATATTAGGCATACGATGTGTTCCTAATTTGTTCCTGGAACTGATCTCCCAAACGTCGTTTGGTTCGATAAATATTTCGTTAGTTATGCTCGAAAAGCGCTCAGAAAATCATGCAAATATTCGTGTGAAGTGTCTTACTGTTGCTTAATTTTTATCGAAATTTGAATGTGCCAACAAATTTTAGTATAAATTTCCAATAAGCAATTGCGAAAGAAAATCATTCAACAAATTTCCAGTCACGTGCAGACAGACACACATGCGGAATCGAACAGAGGCATATTTGTTGTTAAATGTTTTTTTCTTTTTTTTTTTTGCAAAAACGCTAAGACGATTGTTCTTCATATTAACTTCGAGTTGAATTTAGCGCCTACTCCCTTCAGCAAATTCCCTTCTGTTTATGTATGGAAGACTTTCTTTCACATTTTGCCAGACAGTCCGATTTTCAGCCACAAAGCATGTTTTATATACACCTTCATAGTGTAGTGCTTAATTACTTATTATTATTAAGCTGGGCTTAATTACTTAAGCACAGCTACAAATTTGGTAATAATTTGACTTTCCCATAGCCAGTGTCCATAATACAATCAACACACGTCTTTGAAATTCGGTATGAGACGCCTTCAATAAAATCATCGGGAAAATTATAATTTTTCATCTCTGTTGATCCATAGGAGAATTTAGTTTACGTAAGACATTAAATGGGCTCTTCACGCATCCCATAAACCGTTTCACAGATGATGTTGAAAATGAATACGGGACGCTTCCGCCAAGCCGTGTCGGACAGTTTGTGTCTTCCGCCATTTTGACGCACAGTAAAGCTTCGCTTAAACAAGACCATAAATGGTCTTTTACTTGTATCCCATAAACTATTTCACAGATATTATTTGATATGAAAACATTTCATCAAATATTGTCTGGCGATTACGAACATAAAATAGCCTGGTTTACATAAAGATGTGAAACGTTGTATAGATGATACTGATTTGAGGGCTGAAAGTTGTGGGACAGTTACGATTCTCGGCCTTATATATCCAAAATAATTTATAGTTTGCATAAGGCTAAGAAGTTTCCATTTGTTCCATAAACCCTTCCTCGTACTTTGTTGAGAACCGACGTAAGAGAGTTTCATTAAATTGTAATTCATTCTCTCCTTTTTAACTAATTTTAATGAGCCTCAGCGAACGCCATTAGTATACACTGGTGACTACAAATCTCAGTCTCGTAGTTTCAAGATAACCCAGCTTTGTGTTCGAGCAGTTACAAATACAAGATGTCGTACAATTTCATGCGCGTGATAGGCCCTTTTAGTACTCGAATACAATTTTCTTGTAAGGCCTCCCTCACAAGAATCCTATTCTGAAATTAAAAGAATTGCTTGTGTGAGAGTCCAAGAATGTTATATGTCAGTGACCACTACGAACGAGAAAATAATTCTGGACTTCAAAAAACGTTTTTTTTTTCTGCACAAGCACATAAGCTTCTGTGCAAGAGTAAGGGCAAGATTATTTTCCTGGCCTTAATAATTCGCTGTGGCGAGAATAATATCTTCTCGAATAGGTCCACATACTTCTCCATGGGCTGCCACATGGAACGTAGTCAGAATAAACTGAATCACTGACTTACTTACTTACTTACTTACTTACTTAGTCATGGAGCTTCCACTGGTCCCTATCCTGAACCAGATCAATCCAATCAATACCATCCCATCCTATTTCTGTAAGATCCATTTTAATATTGTCCACCCACCTACGCCTTGGTCTTCCCAGTGGTCTCTTTCCTTCTGGCTTTCCCACCAATGTCCAATATGCATTCCTAGTCTGCCCCATTCGTGATACATGCCCTGCCCACCTCATCCTCCTTGACTTGATCATTCTAATTATACTCGGAGAAGAGTGCAAGTTATGAAGCTCTTCATTATACACTTTTCTCCAACCTCCTGTCACCTCATCTCTCTTCGGTCCAAATATTCTCCTCAACACCCTGTTCTCAAACAGCCTCAGTCTATGTTCCTCCCTTAATGTCAGAGACCAAGTTTCACACCCATACAGAACCACAGGCAAAATTATAATTTCGTATATTCTAATTTTTTNTTAGTTTTCTCAGTGTTTACTTCTGGACCAACCTCTTTACTTACGTCAGTTAAAAGTTTGTGTGTTTTTGTTTATGGTATGTACATTATCACCCAGTCGTTTCACATCATCGGCATAGGCCAACAGCTGATGTGTCCCGTTTAATTTCAGTCCCACCTGGGTTCCCTGGACCTTCCTAATTACATATTCTAAAGCAAAGTTGAAAAGGAGTGGCGATAAAGCATCTCCTTGTTTTAGACCATTCTGGATAGGAAATTTATCAGACAAATATTTACCTACACGGACTTTACTATACGTTTCGTTTAAACACATTTTAATCAACCTAACTAGTGTCATGGGTATCCCAAACTCTATTAGAATATTGTACAACACTTCCCTCCTAACCGAATCATAGGCTTTCCTGAAGTCTATGAATAGCTGATGTACTGTCTCATCATACTCCCATTTTTTCTCCAATATCTGACGAATAAATAATTAAATAAATAAACTTGTGGAATACCACGAAAACCTCAAATCTTACAAATAAATAACGGACCAACTAAAGAAACAATCAATCAGCTAATTCAGTGGAAGAGAGACCTCCTTTGAAAGGTTCACAAGAGGCCACAGTCTTGTCAGGCTGTTCCTTGAATGTCGATAAGTTCCATTTCCCCACACAGACATTTAATAAGAAGAATAAGGGGAAAATATTTGTATTAGCTTTGCTGTGTAGGAAAATCTGAACAATCCCCATGAAACACAACATGGCACCCTCTCTCTGCTCTTACAATTTCCAGCCACACATTTGTTATCTATTACGTTTTTAGGATACCGAAGGTGTTTTTAATTCCTTTTGGTTCCTATTCTATTGGACAAAATGTTTTCATGCCGTGTAGTTGAGACAGTTAATCCTTTGAAACCTGACATTCATCTGCATAATATTTATAAACTCTATCCCTACCTCAGAGTATACATGTTTCATCCATATTACAGAGGTCCACCGGATAATTCTGTTTAGGGAAATAATCTATGTTTGTTGTGAGAGTCAAGAGACACCCACATATACTTGTATAATTATTGACATATATGTCAATAATTATCCGCAATGTCGCTATAAACTTTATTTGAATTGAACTAGAAAACTTACATGAACATTTTACAATTTTTTTTCAGCATAGTCTCCTCGCTTTTCAACGCACTTGCTTCATCGTTGCATAAGCTTCCTCATGCTCTCAGAAAAACGTTTTCGGCTGAGCAGAGAGCCACGCATGCGCCGCTTCATATCTTGGTCCGAGGTGAATCGACGGCCCCTTAGTATCTCTCTGAGTGGACCAAACGGGTGATAGTCAGAGGTGTCAAGATCGGGACTGTACGGAGGATGAACCATTACATCAAACTTCAGTTTCCGGAGGGTTTCAGCAGTGTGGGCAGAAGTATGTGGGCGGTCATTTTCATGCAACAACACAACACTTTTCGACAATAGTCTTCTGCGTTTGCTTCGAATTGAAGGCTTCAGCCAGTCAGTAAGCATCTCAGTGTAACGAGCACTGTTTATTGTTATGCCCCTCTCCTCATAATGTCTAGTACTGCACCATTTTGAGTCCCAAAAATCTGTAAGCATCAGTTTCCCTGCGAATGGTTGGGTTTTGAACTTTTTCTTGCTGGGCCAAAATGGATGTTTCCATTCCCCCGCAATGATGGACCAATGTTACGTAATAAGTGATGATTCTGTCGTTATCATAGCGATCCAAATTAGTGGTCAGATGTCCAAGCTCTTTTGTTTATGCAACATTGTGGGTTGTTTTGGGACCCACCTTGCACAGACTTCATGGAACTCAAGTCTGTTGTGGATGATTTCGTAGGCAGAGCCATGACTAATTTGCAGACATTTTCCCTCTTCATCAATAGTCACTCGTCTGCCTAGCAGAACCATGTCACGTGCACGCTTAATGTTGTCCTCATTTGTGGCCGTTGACGGGCGTCTGGCTCCTTCCCCATGCCTAAAGCTTGTGCCAGCATTCTTTAAATTTTCAATCCATTCCTAGACACTCCGTTGCGACAGAACACTGTTCCCGTATTGTGCTGAAAGTCCTTGATGGATTGCGGCCCCTGATACACCTTCTGACCATAAAAACCGGATCACTGAACGTTGCTCTTCTTTGGTGCAAAGAGAAAGCGGAGCAGCCATTATTAACGGCAAGGCAACGACGATGGAACTGACCTAGCAACATCAAACCTGCGTAGAAACCATGCACAACGATGCTGCGCAAAATGACAGTGCTTCCAACAAAACACATAACAACTGCATTGCGGATAATTATTGACTTCCACGCTCTATGAGCGGAATTCAGTTTTAACCGTTGAAGCAGCTGGTAAATGTAGTTACAATCGTGATTTAGCTGATGTAGTTTTATTTTCACAAAATTGAGAGAGACGGGGAACCCTGAATATCTCATGCAAACTTATGTTCAGGCTGTATCCACGTTCTGCAGGTGATTGGATTCATATTATGTTTTTTTAAATACCCTGTGTGGTATGCTAAATCAGATAGCAAATATTACATTAAAACAGTTTTAAAATTCACCGCACTATGTCTTTCCATTTCTCATGTATGTTGCTCGTTTTGTATGCACAAATTGCTGCAGGCAAGCTAATAGGCCTAATTATAAAGAAGAGAAAAAATAATGCGTGCTTCTACGGCCCCGATGGGCAGCATTTAAGCAAACAGAGCCTACATGTTGTATCTCATATTCATCACCATAACAATCAAAAAATAATTTTCATGTACATTTTGGGGGATTATTTCCGGTACAACGAACAGCCACAGAAAGTCAGAGAAAACAACACTCTGAGAGACAGAGATACAGACGGATATAAATCACGTAAAGTAGATTTACATTTTAAGGGTTTCAAGGAGGAAAGATTCGTGTCGTCATGTGATATATTGACTATAGACGGGGTTTGGATTGGTAATTGGATTTGTTCAACTCTCACAGATCCGTGACTACAAGTAACTATATCCGTTTCATTAATTCACACACTAAACAGTTGACTAGAGCACACACGTAAGTCTTGTCAGCCTGCTGTGTCTTCACCAACCTTCTGGTAATAGCTTCCAGCGTAGGAAGTTCCCTTCCTCTGGGTCCTTGAACTATCCCTGTGCCTCAGTTACAGCAACTCTCGACTGACTGATTGAATGACTGACTGACTGACTGACTGACTGACTGGCTGATGGTCAGAGTCAGAGTGACTTCGCGACTGATGGTTTACCGTCAATCAGTCCATCTTGGCGCCATATCCCTTCCAGACTTGTCCTGCTTATAACATCTCCGCACGGACCGCGTAGAAAACACCACTTCCCATTATTGTATTCGATTGTTGCCGTGCAGTTTTTGCGTTCGTGGAAACATGTTTGTTTGTGTATCCGTTACTTAGCAGCGGATGTTGTATATTTGCTTATTTCACAGCCGTTGCCTAGCAATGGTTCTACATGCCACAATGTTATATTCTCTCTGGTTCATTACACCACGTAGTCTGGTAAGTGGTTTCAAACTTTTCGGAGAAATGTTCTGTCTCCACCTTCATTGTGTACGAGTATGTTCTTCCTAACTGTTGGTACCTACGTACCGCACTACATGGTGCCATAATGCGGAAGGCCAGAGTGTGAACGTAGGAGAGAGAAGCATATATTGTGCCTGCAAATAAATCGTAACGCCTATGATTTATGGAAGGCGACTGCGCTACTCTTATGTGGTACGTTTGTTAGGTATCAGAAAGTAATCCCACTATTCAGTCGTGGGAACTTCATATCTGTATGCCGATTCTTATAGCTCACACATTTCTTCTTCTGGGTCAGGTCTGGACACAAATATATTAGCGCTTTGAAGCTTGGAATTTTTCTAAATAATACAGTAAGACCTCGTTTAACGTCGTGAGTGCATTCTTCTAAACCTCGATATTACTTGAAACGACGTAAATCAGTTTCATTTTTACAGTAAGAAATTTAAGAAATAAGTAGGTTATTTCTTCCCCACCCCGTCCCTAACATGCATCATGATGTAAACAAGATAATCACAAGCGTAAATACATATATATTCTTGACATGAATGCATGAAATTATGAACTAGATAATGTTTCTTTAGTACGTGTAGTTAGTTTGATATATATTGTGACAGCCGATCACAATGTCCGCACGGTCTAAGACATGAACCGTCAACGCCCTCTCGAACTCTGGGATCGGGGGTTCGAATCACACTCGAGACACGTATATCTGCGTTTATTCTGTGTTTGTATTGTTCCGTATGTGTAAGATCTAGAAAAACAGAAGTGAACGGAGAAGTTCATGGAGGTAGGACTAGGCCTAGGCCCACTGGGGCTGTAGTGCCAAGGGGGGGGGGGATTAATTAAGCACTACGCCATAAAGGCGTATTAAGGAACGGGTGTATAGATCCCGGTATGAAAGTAGTATCAACGTAACATTGAAACAAATTTAATTGGGACTTTTTTTTTTCTTGGCACTACAGCCCCAGTGGGCCTAGGCCTACCTCCATGAACTTCTCCGTTCACTTCGGTAGGACTCCTTGGGCGGGTGATCAGCTCGTCGCAAGGCCTCTACCTGTATACAAACACAGAAAAACGCACACACACAAACTAAACATCCATGCCCTGAGTGGGATTCGAACCCACGATCCCGGTTTCCAAGCGAGCGAAGACAGTACATGCCTTAAACCGCTCGGCTACCGTTACCGGCAATTGGGACGTTAAACAAGGACATTTTTTTATTGCTAGTGAGGTGGGACTGAGTCCCTTGTACTGCGGTCACTTCTGGCCTATTGTACCAGCCCCAGATGATAGATGAGGGTGATTGTGGAATAGTTGGTTGAATGAAGATTGGCAGGGGAAACAGAAGTACTCGGAGAAAACCTGCCCCAGCGCCACTTTGTCCACCACAAATCTAAACAAGGACTTGCTGTCTCTGAGAACAGAGACCTCTCTCACAGAAAATACGCCGCACCCGTAGCCAACGAACCAACCTGCTGGTGCTCTTAAGGGGGGGGGATAGCTACTTAGGGCCCCCATACACACACAGTTCGGCCTCCAGTTCGGCCTGCACAGTTGAAGACTGAAAGGCAAAACTGACGTGTGTGGTGCGACCGGCCAATCGTTTGGACTGTTGGCCTGTGGGAAACCCGTCAGTCCGTCAGTTCTGCCTGCAGGACCTTAACACGTGACGTGCGTGACTCAACATTATAAGCTGGAAGACCGTGATTGTGACATGAAGCCTGCCGCTTTATCTGCGCGTGTATGGGGAGGAAAGGGAGGGGGTAAACTGTCGCAGTTTTGCCTGTAAGGTCGATCGGAAGGCCAAACTGTGTGTGTATGGGGGGCCTTAATCTGTGAGTCATGCCGTATTATACTCTGTGGACAAAACGCAGGGTTCAGTGTTAAAGCAGGTGGGGCATATAGGATCTATGGCCCTGTAAAATGTTATGCTGGATGATTAGACTCTTCTTACATAATTTGTATGAAATATCAAGCGTGTATTCAATGACTATATTTAAAATATCATACTTCACATAATGCAGACCCGTGTACTTTTATATGACAATTTGTTCTAATAGCTCTATAATGTACCGTATTTACGCATGTATAGGCCGCGTGCGTGTATAGGCCGCAGCACAATTTTCAGAGAGAAATTATAGAAAAAAATAATTTTCTTGGAATATTATTTCAGGAGTAGAACACCCTGTATTACTAATTATGAATATAATTTTTTTAAATGAAGTGTGATTTCGAATATTTCGAATATAAGCCGCACCCCAGTTTTCCTCTTGAATTTTTGGCAAAAAATGTGCGGCCTATACATGCGTAAATACGGTATTCGAGTATATAATAATGAAACGCTGATTTCAGAATTACTTTAGCCACAAAAATAGCAGGAAACGCGCTTATTTATGCTGCTAGTCGTGAAGGACGGTGAACTGTGTTCCCACGTTTATGATAAATGAAACGTCGTAGACAAAGGAGGGAGAGGCCATGACAGATTTATTGCTGCTATAGAAATTGTAAGCATTAGGTATGACTATCTTCTCAAGAAATAAAGTGGACAGATTGAACGAGAAACTGGGGATTTGCGTAACTGGCGACATTTCCATTAGATTATTCACAGATTTCGCTTGAGTAATTAATACAAAGTATAACTTATGTTGTATACAATTAGTTCTGTAAAGAACTATGGTTACTAACATACACTTTTTGTACAGTATATGTAGACCCATGTGTTTCATGTGATTTTCCGAACAGATCGAGTTTTTTGCGTAATCAGCACTAATCCGTTGCCTGTAGTCCGCAAGCGAACTAACCGACCAAGCGACCGATGCTTGTCGGCGAAGTTAGTGCCAACTTTTGCGAATAGAAGGTGTCGCGTGGTCAGCGCAACGAATCCCCACGGCCGTTAATTTCGGTTTTCTAGACCGGAGCAGCTATTTCCTTGAAATTGCTCGTCAGTTATCCTCACGAGGCTGAGTGGACCCCGTTCCAGACTCATTACTTCTCAGAAAAATCTGATAGCATCGTAAATCGAACCTGGGACCTCTGGATCTGTAGCCAGGAACTCTGATCACTAGACGACAGAGGCGGTCGCCAAAATGTATAGAAGTATATGATCTCTACAGAACTTAGAATTTAATACTTCATGAATGGAGTTTTCTCATCAGTTTCAATTTATATAAATGAAGAACATCCTAAATATCGGTTCATATTATGCGTGGCCATTGGTGCAAATTCTCATGAATATGTCTTTTTACTTTATATCAACCAGGTGGCTTCGCTCTTGATTTGGTTGCAAATCTTGTCTTTGGTATTTGTATTATCCCAAGAGACAGACCAGCGCTATCGATTGGGTCCAATAGAGTTCGTTCATTTTTAGCTGAGGACAGAGAGACTCTTATCCGAAACATCGTTTCAAATACAAATTAGGACGGTGGATAATGTGCAGAAAAATTGATCATTTAAAGAACATCTTATAAGTTCTCTTGTCGACTGAAATAGTTAAATTCAGATGTCAGATGGTCATTCACTTGTGTGCGCGCGCACTTTCAGTACGAGTTGGGGGGAAAGAACGCCTATAGTGACTGCTTTATCATTGAACATTATGTATGCGGATCTGAAGCTTAGCTGTCCTTACCAGAAAGACGATTGGGTAGTGACTAGAACCCTTTAAAACCGAGAGTTTTCTGCGTCCCCTCATAAAATTGCCTGTCTTACAGTACTCCTCGCCTTTTCTTGTCCTCGCGCGCTCTCTTTGTCTCGCTCTGACGTTTCAAATCGTTAACACATATATTACAGTTTTTCATAACACTACCTCTGAGTGTAAAATGCAAATATTTGCTCAGATTATATCAATAATTTAATAGTTTTATGCATTTATCTTTGCATGATCGTACTAGTTGACCGCCTCTGTGGTCTAGTGTTCAGCGTTTCTGGCTACAAATCCAGAGGTTCGGGTTCGATTCCCGGCGCTACAAGATTTTCTGAGAAGTAGCGGGTCTGGAACGGGCTCCACTCAGCCTCGTGATGGTAACTGAGGAGCTATTTCAAGGTAATAGCGGCTCCGGTCTAGAAAACGGAAATTAACGGCCGTGTGGATTCGTTGCGCTGACCACGCGACACCCTCCAGCCGCTAAAGTTGGCACTGACTTCGCCGACAAGCGGTGGTCGCTCGGTCGGTATAGTTTGTTTGCGGACTAGAACCACGGAGTTGGTTTGTTTGACTGGCAGGAAATGGGGTAGACAATGAAATCCCATACTTGTTGGAACCTGTGTCTGTGGATGAAGGCCAGATCATATATGACATCCGGAAAATAGGCGGGGCATAGTTAATACTGAAAAAAGCAGTGGACTGGAGAATTGAAGATTATGAAGCCAATGATGAGACACTTTTCTGTGACTTAACTAGATTCTGCGGGGACACGCCATAGCGTAGTTGGTTGAGGCACTATGCTACTATCCGGAAGGTCGCGGGTTCAGATCCTGATGAGGTCATTGGATTTTTCAGTTTACCTAATCCTTCCAGCCGCAGTATGGCCCTGGGGTCGACAGCGTCTAACAGAAATGAGTACAGGAATCTTTCTGGAGGTAAGGAGCGGCCGGCGCATGAGGCTTGCAACCTCACTGCCATCTATGAGTCGATTGTCTAGGAAATGTGTGAACCTCGACGTCTCACAACCCTGTGGACCTTCTCGGTCTGTTACAGCGATAGCTTTACTTTGTTTACTAGATAATTATCACAAAATTACGTAGAATCGGTGGTACTGCTGGTATTCTAACCGAATGTAGTGGAGCCTGACTGAAGAAGATACTGCGAAGGCAGATGCATTTGCTGTACAGAGAATTTCCGAATATTTTTGTCAAATGACGTGAGTCGAGTGGAGTGAAGCTGAGGGTTTCCTTCTGTAAACATATCTGAGCGACGCTTAGTTCGATTTGGTTGGTGGGCGATCAGTCCAAGGGTAAACATACATGCGCATAGCTGAGTTTCCTGTTGAAGAGTTCTGACTTCTGGCATGTAATGCCGTGTAGTATATTGAAAGTTAAATGACGTTTCGGAGGAACGTGTCACCTCCGTCTTCAAGGTAGACAAATAAACGAAGCACGTAACCAGCATGAAGCAGGTTCTGCGCTTCTAAAGACTTGTAGCAATATCTTCGACCTCTCGAATGCTAATTTCGTGGGTGCGAAGCTCTGTCGGCGCAATAATCAGTGTATGATTTTATGTGTTTGTGCTGTCATCTGAGGCTCGAATACAATGGGCCGATCCCAAGTCTTCAAGAACTCATAAGAATTGTCTTTAGAATCCATAGTTTCAGAAGCTAATTCGGAACTGGAGTAGATCATGAGGGTCTTAAATACGTAGACTGCACGGGAAGGTGTAATTTTAATGTTATACTTAAGAAGGTAAGCTAAAGGTAAAGTTGTTCCTGTGCTTAATAATTAAGTACGACGTCATGAAGACGTGTTGGAGATTTCGAGGTACAGCTCCACCATTCTTGACCTTGTCACTGGACGGAGGTGACTGATCAGCTTCACGCCCCTGCCGCTTTACTCCCAGGAAAGAACCTCCGGTAGCCATTGGATAAGAGGCTGGAAGGGGCGCAGAACAGGTCTGGATGCTGTGGAGGAGAGAGAAATCTTTCATCTGCGGAATCGAACCCTCGACAATCCAACCCATAGCCCATCGCTGTACCGACTGAGTTTTTAATATTAAGATTAACAACAACAAGAGTAATAAAAATAACAATAATAACAATAGTAATATTTCCGGGAAAGAATTTGACATTGAAAGAAACTGTAATAGATGTCAGAGTGAAGTGTCATGAATCCGAAAAACATGACCTACTTGTGAGTGTCGAATGAAACAATATGGGCCTTGTATGTGACCGCTTTCGTGCCAGACGCGAGATGTACTAGGCGGTGGCTCCTGCCCGATCGATGTGAGGCTCTTGACACGGCGTAATAGTCCAGTTTCAGCGAAACTGACACAGGAACCGTTTGCCTGGAGTTCCGTCTCTCTGGTGGCACAGTATTGACGTAACTCACAAACGTTTAATCACTCGAAATTTGCAGCTTACATATTTCGAAGGATTTTGCTTTCAACCGTTTTTGTGACTGAACTTCGCGATGTAATATTTAACGCTCGTGTTTCCTATGTAAACCTCTTCGCACTTCCTCAGTTATACACTGAAGTAGGCCACGACTAATGCCCTTTACTCATTCACATTTTGTCTTCATTCACATTTGACATTACAACTTTTGCAGTTAATGCACCGTCGTTAAAAGTACTTCAAATCCACTACCGAATCCCGACCTGGTAACGACTTTGGCTTTATTGTGTTTTATCTGTGGGTTGCTTGCCACATATTGGGAAACGCGACCACCGTCAAAATTATTAATTTAGTCATATCTAGAAATTTAATGGAAAGGACGTTGTTTTGATTATCATGGAAAATAATTAAGTGGATGTCGCGACTAGAGAAAACAAGTAAATAAGCATATTTCCAACAGCTTTTGAACTGGGGCAAATAGTGTAATGCAGAGATAAAGATATCTTGGAAGTAGAGAAATTGGAAATACACGTACTTTGGTACTCAAAGTCAAGGAAATATCTTTACTGAAGCATTTATAAACATCCCAAAAATTAGAAGGAAGAGGATATACTTTGAAACATTCAGTTCGGACAGTCATACTATCACTCAGCTACAGCATAAGTTTCTAGTTCGAATCTCTTCTCCTGGGTGTCAGAAGTCTCTGCAGAGTTTTTCTGCGTCATATTTTCTTGTAATAAATACCATCGTTTATCTACAAACGGAGATTGTTAAATGAGCTACACTTAAACGACGTCTTACCCAGTGGCTCCGCAGCCACCTGAACGGAAGAACATCCGCTCGGCGCATCTGCAAGTTTTAGTCTCTACTTGGAGGGCCAAAGGCCCAACGACTCCCAGCCAGGAATGCTACAGGGAGAAGCACTGATTATCTTTTTGTTTAATTTACTCTGCTCTGTATCCTTACGCAATTCACACGGCATCCTTTTAAGTAAACATACAAATAACCAACCCTATTACTGTTACTGTCGGTTTTTTATAAGAAAATATAAGCTACTCCATGTAGCAGAGTCGTTTTTGAACGCGTATAATCGCTCATTTAGCTAGAAAATCCCCTGCCCTTTATGGAACACGGAAGTTCATTACGGTATTCACAAGTGCTCGTCTCAAACTCTTTCCTGAGCAATGTAATTAAATACAGTTCATAATTTTTCACACATTATTACTTTTAGATACCGACAAAGTTTAATATTATCTTCGTACCTAAGCCTCCATCTCCCAAGTTGATTCTTGCCTTAACATTTCTCGTCTAACATTTTGAACGTTTTTAACATATTCTCCATAATCTAGTAACTATAGGATTCTGACGATGGTGTATAACACACAGAGATATTGGATTTTCGGACTTTATCCATCGTCCTGGTTTTTAAGATAACTAAGAAAAACACGACGTTTCGGAAACTGGATCTGTTTCCGTCCTCAGGTGAGCTAGCCTCAGTCACTGGTCCAGTGATTGAGGCTAGCTCTTTCTACGGGAACCAACAGAATAGGTGTTTTCCCTCACCTGAGGNCTTTACGGCGTTGGAATGTCAGAAAGGAAAGAGTGTGTCACAAGTGATATCTCTGTTGTCCCCCTCCAGCCCCGTAGCCGACACTTTGTTCAGAAATTTATTCAAGAAGGGCAGACATTCAGCATGGCAACTGACATAGATTTCGAATCCCTTAGCTAGACATTCGAATGTTTAATTTTCGCGCTTCATCTTAGTTCTTGTGAAAGAGTCAGTATTATAGACTGGAAGCGACAGACAGAGAAACCAATCTGTTTTAAGAACATCCTTCAGAGCAAAGGATTTTTTATATTCACAGGACATTTAGAGCAGTATCCGCTCTCTGCGAAGTGCTTACAGACTCCGCTAGGTAACAGTCTTAAGGTAATGAAGATTCAGGTCCCATAAAAAGCGGGAAATTTCTGATCTAGCTGAGAGACTATCAAATTTTTAAGAAGGGCACTATGAGGCTTATTTCCTGACCCAGGAGTTTGATATTTAATTCATGTATGACAGTGTCCCTACTAGATATTCGAATCTAAGTAACCACACGCAGCTGAGTCCTTCAGGAAAAACCGCCAGTCGTCCGGCTACTCAAAAATTTCACAATATTTGATGAAACCCGAAAGTTCACTAGTGTGCTCACAAGAGCCTTCCAGCGGTCCCTATCCTGAGCCAGATCAATCCAGTCCATCATACCCACTCCTATCTCTCTAAAATCCATTTTAATATTGTCCACCTGCCTATGTCTTGGCCTTACTAGTGGTCTCTTTCTTTCTGACTTTCTCGCTAATATCCTATATGCATTCCTCTTCTCCCCATTCATGCTACATGCCCTATCCACCCCATCCCCCTTGACTTGATGATTATAATTTTACTTGGCGAAGCCTACAATGTATAAAGCTCCTGATTAAGCTGTTTTCTCCAACCTTCCGTCACATCATCTATCTTCGATCCAAATATTCTACTCTGGACCCTGTTCTCAAACACCATCAGTCTATGTTCGTCCCTTAATATAGGAAACAAAGTTTCACACCCATACAAAACTACAGGCAAAATTATAGTTTTGTATATTCTAATTTTTCTGTTATTAGACAACAGACAAGAAGACAAAAGGTTCTGGACTGAATTGTAGCAAAATTTAACCCGAAATCAATCTCCTTAACTTCCTTCTGAATCAAATTTTGATTTTTTACTCTCGTTCCCAAATATTTTGACTGTGCTACATTTTCAAAGCATCTGTTAGCTATCTTTATATCACGATATTGGCCTGCATTATGGTGACGAGACAGCATCATGTGTTTAGTTTACTTACTTACTTACTTACTACTTATTGAGTTGAGCCCTTTTTAAGGAGAAGCCAGATCTGCATGTACCCGAGAATTTCCCAGCATTTTATGGAACTCGAAGGTTCATTACCGTGTTCAAAAGAGCCCTCCACTGGTCCCTATCTTTAACCAGATCAATCCAATCAATACCATCCCATCCTACTCTCTCTAAGATCCATTTTAATATTGTCTACCTACCTACGCCTTGGTCTTCCCAGTGATCTCCTTCCTTCTGGCTTTCCCACCAATATCCTATATGCATTCCTCTTCTTTTTCGTGCTACGTACCGTGCCCACTTCATCCTCCTTGACTTGATCATTCTAATTATACTTGGAGAAGAGTACAAGTCAGGAAGCTCCTCACTGTCCAGTTTCCTCCAACCTCCTGTCACTTCATCCCTCTTCGGTCCAAATATTCTCCTCAACACCCTGTTTCAAACATCCTCAGTCTATGTTCCTCCCTTAATGTCAGAGACCAAGTTTCACACACATACAGAACCACCGGCAAAATTAATTTATTATAATTTTTATGTTTTTGGACAGCAGACGAGAAGATAAAAGGGTCTGGACTGAATGGTAGCAAGCATTACCCGAGTAATTTTTTTTTTATTTCCTGCAATTTACAATCTACTCTACAATGGAGCAATAAGTAAATATGGTACCCGAGTAACGATAGCAAATTTTATCCGAAATCAATCTCCTGCGTTCAGTTTAGTTATTTGAAATATCTATTAATTTAAAATATTTGATTATGGAAACGGAAATATTTCAGCCTAAAAACTAATTGTTCCGTTGATTAATTTTACCAGTTGCCAGCGCCATCTTCTGTTCTTGCACTTGAAAGCTAACTTAATACCCGAATGCTAGGCCTGTCTGTTTAAGACAGGATGAGAACTTTAGTTCCGAAATTTGACAGAATACCCTTTTGGGCTATTAGTTGACCGAACATTGTGCTAGTTCATTTGCACGAGTACTTATTTTGATTATAATCAAGCAGGGATAAGAAAGTGTGATGGTGGGGGTGAGACCGCTTCTGCGGTCCAATGGTCAGAGTTCGTGGCTACAGATACAGAGGTCCTGGATTCGATTCGCGGCATTACCAGATTTTCTGAGAAGTAGTGGTTCTGGAACGGGGTCCACTCAGCCTCGGCTCCGGGCTAGAGAACCGAAATTAACGGCCGTGGGAATCCGTTGCGCTGACCACGCGACACCCTCTATCCGCAAATATTGGCATCAACTTCGCCGACAAGCGAAGCTAGGTCGGTATAGTTCGCTTGCGGACTAAAGCCACGGAGTTTGTTTGTTGTTTGATGTTGGTGCTGGTGGTGTTATTAACGATCCAGTTTATCTGAAATAAATTAAACAAAAAAATACGTTATTGAAAGAAGAGAAAGCTTGTGGCTTGTGAGGTTTATAAATAGTCATATCAGAAAAAAATCCTTCCATTTATTGATTCTTACCCTTAATAAGATATCGTTCCGTATCCCGTCCTAGTTGGAAGAGGCACTAGCTATATAAGGCACCTAGAACTTGTTTTCTTCACCGGAGAGACATGCATTGATTTATTATGGAGTTAAGTTTCGAACAGGAACAGTCTTGTGAGATATTTTAGTCCTGCCTATCAAGATATGGCATGCTTTGTGTCAGTTACAGTGCCACACAAGAACTCGTGTATTTTCTTATATCTCCTCAATTCTCGTATGTTTGCTATGGGAAAGGAAATATTTTCAATTGAAGACATCTGCAAATGGAACTGATTTCTCGTATAATTTATGTCTGGACACGCATCGCGTTTGTAACTCAACAATCCATATGGGTTTTGTAAATTGTGGAAAGAGAATGAGTAAGGAAGAAACAAACGTCACAAGAACTGGCACGGAGCGTTCCTATCGCATGGTTAGCAGCCCTGGTTTATATCCGGGAGGCTTGGGATTGAAATCTGGGTCCAGAGACCGGTTGTCCCAAGGTGTATCTCGATTTCACCCAACCCCTTGAGAAATTCCTCCACGATACCTGAACTAGGCTGCTGCTGTTTTCTTTCCACGTCCTTTCCAATTCATTATTCACTTTTCATTGTGTTATTCGAAGCTGAATAATGCGAACGCCGATCACGGTGGCCGCGCGGTCTAAGGCATGAACTGTCTTCGCCCCACTCAAACACTGGGATCGCGGGTTCGAATCCTACTTGAGGCATGGATGTCTGTGTGCGTTTATTCTGTGTTTATGTTCTTCTGTGTGTAGGCAACGGCCTTGCGACGGGCTGATCCCCCGCCTTAGGAGCCCTACCGACTGTGTAAAATGATAAAGAAACTGAAAAATGCGGCCAAGGTTCAGCAAAGGCCGTAAAGTCATAGATACGAGGGTTGGAACTTTAATAGTGGCAACTATTTATTTACAACTGATACAAAATAGATGCATGTTTCGAAGTTTTGCTATCCTTCAATGTAATCACCAGCATTGTGTACAACCTGTTGGCAGTGATGTGGAAGTCGTAGGATACCTTTAGCAGCGCCTGTTGTGTTGATAGTTCGAATGGGGCGGTCTACTGCCTGAAGAACCTCTGGAACAGTTCTGAAGCGAATGCCACGAAGCGGTTGCTTCATCTTAGGAATCAAGTTGAAGTCACAAGGGCTTAAATCCGGGGAGTATGGTGGATGGTACAGCTCAGTAAATTCTACACGCTGTTTCTTAGTCGCGATTCTAAGTGACAATTCGGATTTTTGTACATATGATTTCTCTTGCATAAACCTTGGACTTGACGTAGACAAAGTGGCACTGGGACGGGTTTTCTTCGAGTACTTCGGGTTCTCCTGCCGATTTTCATTCTGCCAACTGCGCCCCATCATCTACGCTATATAGTCTCCGATACTGACAGGATTTTAAATAGCCCCCCACAAAAGAAAGAAAGACGCAAGAATTACTGGAAAAGTGTGCCGTTTGCGACTTGTGTTCAGTTTTTTTCTCTACAGCTTTTATTCGAAACATTTTTCTCTCCGAAAAATATTCGGCTAGTTAGACTCGAAATGCACGCAGGGGTGCACGTAGGTCTCCATGTGAAGTCCTCGCTCAACTTGGCAGACATAAATGAAAAATGAAACAGCTCGATACGTTTTTTTGTAAAATCCGCAAACATCAAATTTAATGAAAATCTATCCAGCGGTTTAAAGTCGTTTCATGCGTTCAGAGAGACGAACGGCTAGACGGGCAGACCGGGCTAACCTAATACACGCTCCGCAAGGTAGCGACCTTGCCTCAAAACCCCGAGTTTCGCTCCCGCTCTCTCTCTCTCTCTGTAGCTCTACAGGTCTTTGGAAGTTGGCAGCTTTTTCAGATTATTAATCCCGCACACAGTCGGTAGGACTCCTTGGATGTGGATCAGCCCGTCGCAAGGCTGCTACCTAGACAAAGAACAACAGAAACGGAGAATAAAGGCACACAGACATCCATGGCTCAAGTGGGATTCGAACTCACGACTCCAGTGCTCAAGCGGGCGAATACTGTTCATGCCTTAGACCGCGCGGCCACTGCGACTGGCCCGTGTTTTCACCCATCCAGCATATTAGTGGATTTTACAAGAGCCTCAGAATGAACAGCAATTATTCCCCAAGACATCCTCAACTGATTTATATTTGCAATGGAGGGGCTGTGTTTTTTGTGTCTGATAGAAGCTGAAATTCGAAGTATGATGTAGATGAATATCAGGCTTCAAAATGCTTAATGCTGATAAGAGCGTTAACTGTGGCTTCAAACATTAATCGGAATGCTTGTGTTCGTATTACGAATGCGAAACAACAGTATACACGTATGGGCATTAATGATATGGTTTTTAAAAGAATACAAACATCATTTACTTATCCTATTATTGAAATTAGTAGAGATTAATTAGCCGCTCACGGTAGCCGAGCGGTCTAAGAATGCACTGTATTCGCTCGCTCGAAAGCCGGGATCGTGGGTTCGAATCCCACTCAGGGCATGGATGTTTGTGTGTGTTTTTCTGTGTTTGTGTACAGGTAGAGGCCTTGCGACGAGCTGATCATCTGCCTAAGGTGTCCTACCGAGTGTGTAAGATCTAGAAAAACCGAAGTGAACGGAGAAGTTCATGGAGGTAGGCCTAGGCCCACTGGGGTTGTAGTGCGAAGAAGAAGAAAAAAAGAGATTAATTAACTTGCTCCCCGCGTTCATTATGAGGTTCATTTTAGCAGTGAACCAGGATACATGAAAGCCAATATACTCTCTAACCCCCCTGCAGGGTAGCGAAGCGGCTCATGAAACAGTTGCACGTATTGCGGAAAGCATAGTTGACTCCTGTATTATTGTGTTTGACGAGCTGCTAGTTAGAAGTCACTGTGCGGCAAAGAGGGCCCGCTCTCGGCCATCTGGATAAAGGTTTTCTTGATTTTCCTCTGTTTTCAAAGCAAATCCCGAGATAGTTCCGAAATTTCAGGGTGCTTCTGCAGTCTTATCTTGGAGTCGTCCCAATTTGAATTCATCAAGTTAAACCCATTGCTACAGACTTCATAAAGCGAAGACGCGTTGAATAAACGTGAAATGAGTGTGCACCCTGCTAATAGGAAGAGGAACTTTAATGGGAGCTGCCAGATTGGGAGGATGAGAAGGAATGGGCCGTCAGAAGTGCTGAACACATATTACGAATTTCGTGACTTACAGTACTATATAAAATCTCATGATTAAAGATGTTCCGTCAGTAATAGCAGATTATGTACTGCGGCGAGAGCCTGTCGAGGAACGAAATGAAAGACTTGGAACGAATAGCTGTCTGCATGTGCTAATTACAAGCACAGTTCTTTCAGCGCTCTGCATGCGATACTCCGTATGAATCCCGCTCTCGTATTGGCACACAAGCCCGTACAGCCTATGTGACAGACTAGCGTTTGCTATTCTAACGTTATGTATGTTGATGCCAAGTTCGGGAGCAAGGAATGACGAGAAAAAAAAACGGTAACAGAATGCAAGACTAATCGATATTGCAAAGTCCACATTTACTGAAACATACATATCGTACCCCTAGATAGCAGCGTCACTTAATAAATATTATTTTATATAGTGTCGTATAGATCCATTGCTAAGCAGTGACCGTGTAAACACAGCCGTTGCTAGGTAACACCCGCAACATACACGCAAACAACAACAGAACAAAGAGGTATTGCAACCCGTTTCTAAACAACGGAGCGGTGAATACGCCTACAACAATGAGGGTACTGTTTGAAACGATGGCTTCTACTCGGTCCGTGCAAAATGGTTGTAAAGAATATTTCAGTTGAGAATCGGCAGTCGAGTTCCGAAGTTCGAAGTCAGCAGTTAGTCAAGAGCTTGGCTCTGTAAAGGAAGTTAGAAGATGGCGCTATGATTTCAGGTGTGAAGTGTTAACGAGCGGTCAACGGGGTGAACACGGAAGGTGAAGAATCTCTACTGTGTTAAATCTCTTGCCAGGAAACGGCAGGAAACTGAGAATAGTAGTCCGTGTCAGTGATCTGTAAAGTGTAGTTCCGAGTGGTGTATGTAAGTGGTCAATAAATCCAATTCAATCCATACCCCGTCTGTATTCACACACCCCTAAATAAGTGATAATATGAAGTTTAGTATCTTCGTACAAGTGCAGCACCTTTTAAGGAAATTTCATGTTCATAGCGTGCATATTCAGTGACGTCGTGGTTTCAAGGCGTGTGACGTATTAAATGTGGATCGCAGCAAACAAGCACAGTGTGAACATTCCTGTGTTGTTCGCGGTCGCTGCCTAGCAACGGGTCTACATGTAACAATATGCAGTACCTGCCAGACATGATGTAATTACCCAGGCGACCAGAATAACATACTGGGATAGATTTCTCTCTTGTTTTTTATTGCTAGTGGGGTGGGACTAAGTCCCTTGTACTGCGGCCACTTCTGGCCTATTGTACCAGCCCCAGATGATAGGTGAGGGTGATTGTGGAGCAATTGATGGAATGAAGATTGACAGGGGAAACCGAAGTACTCGGAGGGAACCTGACCCACCACAAATCCCACTTGACCAGACCCGGGATCGAACCCGGGCCGCCGCGGTGGGAAGCCAGCGGCTAACCGCTTGAGCTATGGCGCGGCCGATTGATTTCCCTCTAACTCCATCTGTTATCCAGAGGCTATAATTCCGTCGAGTCATGGTTATCGTTGCCGCGTTGATGGCCCTGGACAGCCAGTTATGTTGTTCTAACTGAAAGTGCAGGAAGCTGAGAAGTGGAATAATAGAGACACTTTCCGTGTCGCCATCTGTTGCAATTTCGTCGCGTTGTTGTGAGACTAACGCCTCTCCCGTGTTTGGCTACGCGACTTGCAATTTGTGGGATTTGCGATACAGGAGCCAGCCATTCTGTTCACGTAACAGGCAATTCATCGAGAGGGGAGGTATCTCAGGAGAAGAACTGTCACATGTCCTGATCTCCTTCTTTTCTTTTTGTATTTTACTCTTATGAAGCGGTAGGCTCTGAAATTTCGAGAAGCTTTCGAGCCCAAATATTCCAGCTACCAGTGAAGAAGTAAGGGGGCATTAAACCAGTTCTCACACCTTTGGAAATTGTGGCAGGCAGTACACTTTCTTGTGATATGAAATGGAACCCATTCTGTTCAGCACCCGTCTTCCTCCGGCACATATTCTTCTTTGACCAGCTAATGTTAGATGTGTAGTGTTACACTTCCTCAAGAGACAAATGTCACAACAATCTTGCATGCTTTTACGTTTACGGAGAGCACGAATCTCGCTTCGTTAAAAACACCACTTCAGTAAGTATAACTTTAGGATATTACAGCTTTTCTTGATGGAACTAAAGCATTTAGTCAGAATACTTTACGTTTCATAATTATAATTAAGTCTCTCTTATATATAAGAGTTAGTTTGATGTATATATGTTCGCGCACACAGAGACATAGTTATTGTCATTGCCTGACAGATGGCGTTAATCGTCAAATGATCTCGACGAATCATTTGATAACACATAGCCCTACTTCCGAAACTTCTTGCCTATGAACGTATTTCAGCGATATTGACTAAACTGTTTTAATGCAAAGGAGAGGGAGAAAGGAAATGGGAAGGAAAGACGATACGACGAACAGGCAGAGAAATGGAAAAGAGCACGAGATAAAGGATGATGAGTCGGAAAGGAAGAATGAAAGGAATAAAAGTTTGAAGAATTAAGATACAAGAGAAATACTTTTTCCTAGAAACAGTGCCTACTCATGCCATAAATATTAAGGAATGTAAGATGATATGTTATAATTACTGGATTCTATGAGGCTGTCGTCACTTTCTCGCTGCACTTTGCCAAACTTCGAAAAATTTTCGAATTAGATAATTATTACATATGTATTTGTTGAATATAACGTTTATTATATGGAGAATTGTATACTTAATGGAGCTTTACATTTGTGCTCAGTTTTGCCTATGTGCTCTTTCATTTGTATATGAGAGTATGTGTACTTACATGTGCGCGGCAGTTCATCTTTCAGTGTCTTAAGACCTCTATTAGCGCCAGTGTCCGATTGAAATAGTGCTCACTGCCGCGAACTGTCCGCTAGCGGCAGTGTCGAAATCATACACAGAGGAGGAGTCCAAAATATTTTTACAATATACAGAGATTATAATAATAATATTTCCCATTAAATTTCTAATGGGAATTGCACTGGCTATAAGTAACTTCGCAGATTGACAGCTATGACTGGGATCTGGGATTCTGGGTTCGAAACTATACGAATAAGACTTCCATTCCTTGGACAAAGTACTCGTAGTATTGTTATTGCCGTGTGTATTAGCTTTGAAATATAAGCGGGAATATTAACATAATAAAATGAACTAATTTGTTAGTTGCATTTGAAATTGTAGATTATCCTTAGCATTTGCTACAGATGCCAAATGATTTAATATTCTGAAAGTCTCAGCTTTGCCTGCGGAGTGTGTTAATGGGTATTATATGATTCAGTTGCCGGTCACGGTGGCCGAGCGGTCTAAGGCATGTACTGTCTTCGCTCACTTGGAAACCGGGATCATGGGTTCGAATCCCACTCAGGGCATGGAAGTTTAGTTTGTGTGTGTGCGTTTTTCTGTGTTTGTGTACAGGTAGAGGCCTTGCGACGAGCTGATCACCCGCCCAAGGAGTCCTACCGATTGTGTAAGATCTAGAAAAACCGAAGTGAACGCAGAAGTTCATGGAGGTAGGCCTAGGCTCACTGAGGCTGTAGTGCCAAGGGAAAAAAAATTCAGTTAAAAACAATAATTATTCATTTAGTAAGAGTTTTGACCAGTTGTCCTCTTTAATAGACGCTGTCTGATTTGTGTAAGGTAGAAGCTGAAATTGTAAACATTTTTAAGATTTACCAAACGCGAATTTATACAAGACTGACGAAACCAATGGGTACACCAATTATCATTCCCAAGCGTACGGTTTGAATAATATTAGTATTTGCTTCGTCACTGGCCGTAAACCTTGAGCGTTCCTCATCCGTTGGAAGGTTTTAAAAACTGGGGATGGAGACAGACGTGATGTGACTGCTGATTGCAGTGGCAGATAACATGAAGATAAATGAGACTGGGTACGTGGAGGCTGCAAGCAGATTTAAAGCGCAACCAAGCTGACAAACGAAACTGCAAGAAAATATTTATTCCGCAAGCCGTGCAGTGGTCTGTTTGCTCCTTAATACTTGAGATACAGCCCCCAGTGTTACATGATGGTTATACCAGACTGGGCAATACTTATTTGTGGTCTGGGCTTTCCAAACAATGCAATTTCTAAGCTTCCAGCCTTGTTAGTAACTAGGTATACTTGATTCGGTTGCAAGAAGTTGCAGAGTTTTAGGAATTACTGTACTAAACAAGTATGTTTGACAAGTATCCATTTTTCAAGTTTCCAGCTTTCTCTTTAGAAAAAGTGCCCAGTGGAGTCCAAGGTCAGTGTATATTTCCATGAAATGATTGGCAGTAACCGGAAGTTTTAAACGCCATATTTGGCAATCGTCAGTCGAGAATCGATGTCTAGTGCATGAAAAGGCTCATTTGGTAACAGAAAATTTATTCGATGTAAGAACTTCAAAGAACTACAACAAAATATTTACATAGTTTGGAACGTGCATTAGCTTTACAAATTATAATGCCACAGTCTCAGATATTTTTTCTTTATTGCTAGTGGGGTGGGACTAAGTCCCTTGTACTGCGGCCAATTCTGGTCTATTGTATCGGCCCCAGATGATAGGTGAGGGTGATTTTGGAGCAATTGCTGGAATGAAGATTGGCAGGGGAAACCGAAGTACTCTGAGAAAACCTGCCCCAACTCCACTTTGCCCACCACAAATCCCATTTGACCAGACCCCAGATCGAACCCGGACCACCGCGATGGGGAGCCAGCGACTAACCGGTTGGCATATAGGATAGAAGATTTTGGTGGGAAAGCCGGAAGAAAGGAGACCGCTGGGAAAGCCAAGGCGTAGGTGGGTGGACAGTATTTAAATGGATCTCAGAGAGATTGGATGGGATGGTATGGATTGGATTGATCTGGCTCAGTATAGGGACTGATGGAGGGCTCTTGTGAACACGATAATGAACCTTCTGGATCCATAAAATTCTGGGAAGTTCTTGAGTAGCTAAACAATTGGCAGCTTCTCAAGAAGCGCTCATCTCCATGAGTGAGTGAAAGAAACAACTATTAGAAATAGGATTAATAACAAATATATTTATCATAGCATATATATATCGGAGCAGAACCTTAAAGAAAACTCCAGAGACTGCATCTACACAACGTCACTTCGTGGCGCAGCGCGTGGCTGGTAACACGGAACTCGATCAACTTAAAATTATGAGAAGAATTTGTTACGCGTTATATGAAACGGATGTACCACTGGTAGGCAAAAGGAGAGGCATCATGATTTATAAGGGAGTGCACAGAGTAAGGAGCCTGACATTTACAACAGATATCTTGAAATGTTACATCTCTTACTTGCTCCTTATAAACTGCTTACACTTGGTTGATTTTTGTTGCTTATTTACAAACCTAACATTTACATCAGAATAAGCTGCTTTTCACATTTGTATTTCCTACCAAGTGAGCAGACAATGTTTAAGTGCAGAATTAACAAGCCACTCTTGTATATAACAGAGAAAGGAATGCAAATAAGCATGTAGATGCAAGACAACCAAAGTCGACCACGTATATAGCAACGTGTGACAAGGTTAATAGAACAACCTGGGGAGCACCACGTGATACACACACACACACACACATGTACATGCCATAATCAGTATAATTGAATAGGACACATCAAAAACTTACAGAAACGAATCTATTTACAGATGTACGTAGATGAATGAGAGACTATATGGGACTATTGTTAATAATGGATAAAGAATTATTGGGTAACGTGCATAATGGTTTATATCGCAACGCCAGATTATCAAGAACAAATTTGACACAAAACAAGCAAAAACATATGAAATGTAATAAAAAGAATGACTGAAAATGAATTAAATCATGTTTTATAAGACTATAATGCAAAACAAATCGACAGCAACTACATGTTATCACAAATTAAATTTTTCAAACCCACAGTATCAGTGCGCTACATAATGCATAATGTTGAAACCCTTATTTTAGTTGCGTACACATGTTCTTGGACGCATGCGGTATTTCTTGAATCACAGTAATCGGCAGTTTAACTAATTAAGCACTACTCCATGAAGGCATATGGGGGTGTGGATATATAGATAAATATTTTCTTGATATCGGCACTAGCTGGAGGTGAGTATCAACAGCACACTGGGCTTGAATAAAAGTAGCTCATGAATTAAGAGACGTGAAATTTAAACCTGAGCGTAAATTAGTGAAAATTGATATGAACATTTAATATATACGCCTGATTCCAAGCCAAAATTTAGAACTTTTGTTTAGATGAAGAAATGTTTAAGTTCCTCCGGACACCATGGACTGGCAACGTGTGCAGTGCAGGCGCTAATGGAAGCTTATGTGGACATTACAATGGCAGAATGGTCGAAATATACGGTATATTTATGGCAATAAAATAAAGTAGATTTGCAAAGAATTATAAAAGGTTAAAATTTTATTGCGAATTGTAATTAACTGAAATTGTTATTGGGGAGAACGCGGCGGGGGTGAGAAGCTGACCAGTCACCTACATCTATTGCCGAGGTTATAAAGACGGATCTACAGCTCCACTCCACCATGTTTGAGAACGGCATAATATTTAATTATACAATTAAGTACAGGAACAATTTTACATTTTATTTAACTAAAACTATTCTCAATTCAATAACAATGCGTTTTATATACACCACCACCGATAAAAGGAAACATCTAACTCCACTTAATTTAGTACCTTATGCTGACGTAACGTATAGATTTTTAAACACATGGTGATATTTTTAACCTTGTCCATAAGTACAATATAAAATAGGGTAACGGTAAGGTAAAAGATAAAGCTATCCCTGTAACAGGCCGTGAAGACCCATAGGGTTATGAGACGTTGAGGCTTCAACATTTTCCCTAGACAATCGGCTCACAGATTGTCTAGGAGAGATTGTCAGCCTTACTCGCCGGCCGCCCTTTATCCCTCCCTAGGAATCTTCCCGGTACTCATTTCTGTCAAGGGCCGAGTCGATCCCAGGCCATAGGGCGGCTGGAATAATTAGGTAAATTGAAAAAAAGTATCGGAACTCGAACCCGCGACCTTTCGACTTGTAGCATAGTGCTTCAACCAACTACGCTACCGCGTATCCCACAATGTAAAGTAATATCATGATTTTTGTGAGAACAGTTCCTTCAGCTTTTGGTTTTATGGCAATGACTACTGAACCACTGAGACCATATATGTACAATTTGACATAAAACTGCATATGATGTTTTTTTTTTTGTGAACAGGAAACTACAAGTTTAACGACGATGTGAAACGTTTGCGTTGTATTAGACAAATTTAAAGTGGAAAAAAATCTGTACTTTATAAATTATGCACAAGAAAAAATGAAATGAAACGACAGTAATAGCAGCAATAAATCTGTAAGCGAAGAAATATATGCAGCAGGAGAATAAGCTTTATGAGTTTGCTCGGAACTTCTTGTTAAATATTATTTAGATGAATTCTAGGCTTCAGAGTGTTAAGGTGAATTTACCTTGTGGTCGTCAAGTACTTAGACATTAGCGGGTAACTTGTAGCAGAAGCGTGCTGTTCAAGGGCTGTGAAACTCAACTCAAGGAGTTTGCTGTCCTTATTAGAGCGAGTCTGCAGCAGATGCGGCCGGCTGGCTGGCTGTCTCGAGACTTGGCTTCACATCGCTTAAGCTGCAGTCACAGCAGAGGGCAAAATGGTTAATATTCCGGCCACATTCGGCGTGCTCTGCGTGCCAGGGCAAATTACATATATGAGGCTTACGTCGAGGCACTTAGGGTGTCACCTTCGGACGCCTCCTCAGATGTGGCTGGGAATAGAAAATAATGTATACATCAGAAGTGAAATATTGTAGAAACTTTTCGGAGGGAACATGTAAGTAAATAAATGGCTGGTTAGCGATATCTGTTAGCAAGAACTTTTGTCGGTTAATGAGTACCTCCGTGGTCCGAGGTTCTTCTTGGGAAATTAATAGTCTTTTATTCCTTTTATCACTCTTAATGGGGTGAGACTGAGTTCGCTTGGTACTGCGGCCACTATTGGCCTATTGTACCAGCCCCGGATGATAGATGAAGGTGATTGTAGAGCAAGTGATAGAATCAAGATTGGCAGGGGAAACCGAAGTACTTGAAGAGAACCTGTCCAAGCGCCACTTTGTCCAACACAAATCCCACATGACCAGACCTGGGCTCGAACCCGGGCCGCCGAAGTGGGAAGCCAGCGACTAACCGCCTGAGTTACGGCGCGGCCAATTTAATAGTTGCTCAACTAGAAAAAAACACCTTCCCGCAATTTTTGGGAAAGGAAGGCTCATTGCCGTGTTCACAAGAGCTCGCTACTTGTCCCCATCTTTAGCCAAAATGATGTAGCCTACAACCTCAATTCCTTAAATAAATTTTAATCTTATTCTCGCACCTACGCTTAGATCTTCTGAGAGATTTTATGACTTCAGGCTTTCCAACAAGATATTTGTATGAATTGCTTACGCCTCCCATGCTTGTTACGTGATGAGCCAATCCCGATTTCCTCGATTTGACCATCCTTATAATATTTGGCGAAGCATATATGTGAAGACGCCTTATTGTGCAACTTTCTCCTCTTAAGATCAAATATTCTCCTTAGCCTTGTTATCAGACACTCAGAAATGTCTGTCTTTAGTGCCTTTAATAAGAGAAACAAATTTTCACTTCCATAGTTCGCTTGCGGACTAAAACCACGGAGTTTTTTTTATACAAACAACATGTGGGGGCATTGTGTTTAATGCTAATTTCATATATTTTATAAATTTTTACGTCCTGAGATTGCAGCTGAAAGAAGAAAGTTTAATTAATGTATGAGGCAACCTTTTCACTGAGATCGTTGGTGTAGCGGCAGCACTACTAGATTTGTATTCGGGAGGTCTTTGGTTCGAATGCTTCCCTCATTTGGTCCAGGCGTTTGCTGGGATTGTATTTAATTTAAGGCACAACCGCTTCCTTTCCGATCCCGTTCAATTTATTATGCACCAGTCATCCTATCATTCACTCAGCACAGTCTGAAACTCGACGGCATTTAAGAAATGAAATACTACGAGAAAAAGGAAAATGAAATATTCGTTGTTTTTTTTATGTCCACAAACAACGCGTTGATATGTATCGCACGTGTCACTAAACATATCGTACTCTAATGAAGTATAACATTGTTACGTTATCAAGTTATGACGGGCACGCGGTAGCGTACTTGGTTGAGGCATTATGCTACAATCCGGTAGGTCGCGGGTTCGATTCTCGATTAAGTCACTGGATTTTTCAGTTGGCGTACTCCTTCCAGCTGCACTATAGCCCTGGGGTCCACTCAACCTCTAACAGAAATCAGAACCAGGAATCTTCCTGGGGCTAAAGGACGGCCAGCACGTAAGGATGACAGCCTCACCGCCATCCGTGGGCCGATTGTCTAGAAATTGCGGGAGCCTCGACGTCACACAAACCTGTGGGCCTCAGCGGCCTGTTACAGGGATAGTTTTACCTTTTTTTTTTTAATTACCTCTTATTAAGTTGTGTAGAATTTGAGGTTTTCTCGCCGGTTACTGTGAATATAATGCTATCTTCTGGGGTGTAATGCCGTTTAGTCCGGTAGAAGTACACCGACATTTCGGACGTGCTCACCGCCTCTTTTTTTTTTTTGTTGTTGCTTGGGGATTCTTTTCTACTCAGAAGATAGAGATAAAACATCGATGGACTTTACCAGACTAAACGGCATTACACCCAATAACACAGTACTCTTTATACTGAATTATTATTAATCCATACAACCATTCAATAACTCTTGCAATAATTCATAAGCTAAGAATAATTTTTGTTTCCACGCAAATCGATAATTATAACTGCCTTCGGATTTTGTACCCAGTCTGCAAAATTATATTTGACTTGTTTTTTCTTTCTCTAGAATCGAAAATCTAATGCACTCTGATATCCTGTAATGCCGGATGATGCTGTTGCAGAGTGTGCTTTCCTAATGCTCGTCTTAATAGTATTACAGGCTGAAATCCGGATATCAATTTATCTGAATTCTCTAGCATGCTGTCACGCGGTGCATATCACAGCGCTCTTGATGTTAGTTGCACTACAGCGCAGCTTCACTTCTTCCGCGGGGGTTACCCTTTAAAGTACCAACTGCCTTCACTCATTTTTTCACAGTATAATTATGTGCTTCACATGAATTTTACAATAAACGGCGATTATTTCCCTAAACAGCATTAACTATTTGCTCTTTTTTATGGAGGCGCACAAACTGTGTTCTTTGTATGGCAGGAATTGAATTCTGTAAGTTTTACTTAGATGAATGCAATGCTTCAAAAGATTAATCATGTTAATGGAACATGTAATGTCCCTGTTGAGTTGTGTGGATGTATCAGTAAAATTCTGGACCTTCTGTTTCGTGTATGGCGAAAGTCTTGCTTCTGGTATATACGTGTGTATACTGAGGGGTCAGAAACGTGAGAGAGTCTGAGAGCAGAGCGTTGTGCGAGAGAAAGAGGGAGATCGTTTGTTTTGCCATTTATTTCAGTTGGCCCATATCTGTCTGGGAAAGTTAGACAGATGCACCCAAGGGCCTCACCCACTCTCCACTACATCAAGTTAAAGGAGAGAACGCGCCGGAGACCATAACGTACTGTATCAATTCTGCGTGACAGAATTCCACCTCTTTTCACGTTTGTACACAGCCGCAATGCAGGTACGAGAAGTTTGTCGGTTATTATTCATGCGTATGTTTGCTAGCTTCTTAGCTCCATAAGCTTTATTATACAGTCATAACTGAAGGCAAGTGCTCTTTAGCGTCGTGGGGGCTTAAGGTTCTGCACTGCTCCCGCTCCCAACAAATTCATACAGCCCTCTTTTTAGCCGAATGTTACGTTCCGGTGGGTAGCATTTCCGCAGGTCCTGAGTTCAAATATCGACTCGGAGAAGTGACCCCCTGGCTCTTATTGTTTTCCCCATTCCCTCCAGGAAACTGCGGGGTTAATACCACAAATTGCCGATCATATTTGCCGCGCTGTCTAAGACTTCATCTGTCTTTACTTGCACAGACATTGGGATTGTGAGTTCGAATCCCATTTGAGACATGGATGTCTATGTGCGTTTATTCTGTTTGTGCTGTCCTGTATAGGTAGCTGCCTTACTACAGGCTCATCCTCAGTCCAAGGAGCCTATAGACTGTGTAAAAGATTAAGAAACTGAAAAAGCGGCCAAGGCCCAACAAAGGGCTCTAGAGCCATAGATATAGATAGATATATAGATAGATAGATACTGCCACAATTTAGGCGACCACGGTTTCCTTCCACATCCTTACTAATTTATTAATATTTAATCACCTGTCGTTCCAGGTTATAGGCTATAACCTTAGCAGTTGACGGCATAGTTGAATGGTCTATGGGCATGTAAATGACCACGTTATTTTGTCTGGCACAGCAATGTGGCTTCGAATGAATGGAAATTCTTCGCTGCTTCAAAGAAATTCGTGTGCTCCTCTGTGTCAAATTTATAAAATCAGGACTTTAGTAAACTGCCACCATACAAACGCGATTATCTTTCTTTTGCCCATTTCTGAGAATGTATAGAAGATATATCATCTCAGATGCCACTTATTGACTGCAGTGGCGTTTAGGGAGGGAACACCGGTTTTGCATTCTCCGTCTTCTTGTATGAGAAGAGGTGAAGGCAACACATGTCGACATGTAAAGAACCGGAACCACATTCAGACTGCTCCTCTTCAGAAGTAACTTGCTGTGCCCCATGACCTCTTAAGTTACTGGAATAGGTTTTTTCAGACATTTTATGGGTTATAAATACGACCACGCCACTGGCTGGATTCGAACCCGTGACACCTGTGTCCGAGCGTTCGAAGATGAGCATCCTTAGGCTCTTTGCAAGTCTTTGCGTATACAATGACTGTAACACAGGTATCATCATCATCATCTTCTTCGTCTTCCTCTTCTTCTTAATTCATATAACAGGCATTCAAACATGTTCCAAATTGACAAATTCTTTACATTTTTACCAAGCTATTCCTCAGTCACAGCATCATTTTGGATTATACCCTAGTATATGTCTCGATAGACGGTCATCGTAGCCGAGCGGTCTAAGGCATGTACTGTCTTCGCTCGCTTGGAAACCGGAATCGTGGGTTCGAATCCCACTCAGGGCATGGATATGTAGTTTGTGTGTGTGTGTTTATCTGTTTTTGTATACAGGTAGAGGCCTTGCGACGAGCTGATCATCTGCCCAAGGAGTCCTATCGAACGTGTAAGATCTAGAAAAACCGAAGTGAACGGAGAAGTTCATGGAGGTAGGCCTAGGCCCACTGGGGCTCTAGTGTCAAGGGGGGAAAAATGTCTCGATATTCTTTTACTTTTCATTTATCCAGACCAAAGAACGGTTCGTTGTAGTCAGCGGCAGTTTGAAAGAATCTTATTCAGTGCAGGCTACGTGTATCCTGAGAAAATAATTACTCACCAAAGAAAATTGTGCCCAAATACAGCACAGAATGACTTATTTAGGCGAAGCTCGAGTCTATATGTTTGGCAGAATAAATTTCAGTTTATCTCCTGCATATTTATACAATAGCATTGCTGCTCTTCCGGGACGAATTATGAGAACACTGTTTTATACTAAACAAACTTCATGGAGCAAGTGTACGGGGTAGGCCCCAAGCGGTTAGTCGCTGGCTTCCCACCACGGCGGCCCGGGTTAGATCCCGGGTCTGGTCAAGTGGGATTTGTGGTGGACAAAGTGGCTTTGGGGCAGGTTTTCTCCGAGTACTTCGGTTTCCCCTGCCAATATTCATTCCACCAATTGCTCCACAATCACCCTCACCTATCATCTGGGGCTGATACAATAGGCCAGACGTGGCCGCAGTACAAGGGACTTAGTCCCACCCCACTAGCATTAAAAAAAGTGTACGGCGTATGTGAATAATTTTGCAAATTGCGTTAAGAAAACTATTTTATCACCAAGAATAATGATGTCGGCCATATAAGTGAACCTAACAGTTTTGACTGACAGAATGAGACTTGCTTCAGTATATATTCTGTAAGCCGCGGCGATGATAATTCAATTCAATTGAATTCTTTATTATTTATGTGCCGAGTAAACAGCCGCAAGGCCAGTTACAGATACAGCACAGTGTGGATGGTGATTATGATGAAAGGCATCGCCTTGCTCAGTTTGAAGATGTATCTAAGTTTAATAAGCCATTTTCTATATATTTTGGAGCAACTAAATCCTACGTCAACTTCATGTTGCAAGTATTTGTGGCTTTTCATTTGTATCCAGTTTTGCCAAATACCTGATGGATTTTATCTACTCTATATTTTTATATGTGTACAAATGGGAAGAAATACGCTGCTTCCTCAACAAGAGATGCACGTTTACTGACGACAGGCCTCAAATAACAACATTTGTCTTGCTTTTGACATCTTTATTACGGCGCGTCTTTTCATGGAACTTTTTTATAGAATCTGCCCGTGTTTTAAATATATTGTTATTATATTATCATGCATTTTGTTCCTATACAAGGGATTTGAATTGATAATTGGGTTTATTTAAATCTTACAAATCGTAACTACAAAGAGTTATAGCGCTATTGCTAATTTACGCTCTTTACAAGTCACTATCGCATGCACTAAGATTCCCTAGTCTCTTCACCAGTGGTAGCTTGGTAACGGCTCTCAATGCTACAGATTCCTCAATTTCCGTGTTCACGCCCTTATTGGCTACCGACTGTCTCATAGATCCTTATGGCCGCAACTCTTGAACATTGTCTCCTAGCCGCGTCTTACCGGGCCACCACTGACTACCACTCACTATCACAGGCTAGCACCCACTTCCGACTGTGAACTACCTAAGTAGGGTCGGAGTCAGAGCTACTTTACGACTGGCGGTATACCACAAATGAATTCATCTCGGCGCCAAGTCCCATGATGATCACGAACAGGGATTTATTTTCTCTTTTGCAACTGAACACTTGCGGTCGAAGTCCTTATGTAACATCCTCTCTCACGAGAATTTGGGTTTGTCTCTTTTGAATTGGCTTGGTTTTTGTCACGTGTACCTATCGCACTTATAGCGTGCTATTGAAAATTCTTCGTTTTGCACTACACACAAGTTCTCTGTCAGTCCAAACTTTGGAAAACAGATCTTGCCTAACTTACTTACCTTATGCTACGTTGGCAGTTTAGGCACTTGACCGGTTGTAAGCTTGACCGCAGCCAACTAACTAACTAATAGGTCCCGTTCCCAGTATGTCGTCGACAAGGACAGCATAGAGAACACCGCATCCAAAATTTTTATTGCTGCGTGAATGTTTTGCCGCTGAAGCTTGTTTACCGAGCTGTTCCTTAGCAATCTCCGTCTACTCTACTTAAACTATTCCTGCTTTCAGCGAACAAGTCACAATACTTTCTATGATTACTGAAGAAATAGATAATGTAGGTGCTGATTAGTGTTGAAATTGGTCACTGTTCTCGTAACTCCGATTTGTCATAATGCCTTTTTTTTATTTGTACAAACGACACAGCACGCACGTAAACTACACGACTAATAATAAGAACATAAAATCAAGAGAAATAAACGACATCTCCCACCATCAGGAGGAAAACAACATGACTCAGTGTCGGCTCACGAAATTTTAACATAATAACTATTTTTTTACATACAAAAGAAAATTTTAATACAATTTTAAATACATTGGGAGGCTAATGTATGAAAAGTGAATATCATATTGCGTGCCGTGGAAAATCCCAGTCAGAATACCCAGTAAATACGCCTAAAAGAAACAGCATCATACGTAATTCTACTCTTCAAGAAGCGCCGTCGTGAATGCCTGGGACAAACACCAAAACCAACCGTGATAATAACAAAATTTATATATTATTCATAGCATAAGTGCATATGGTTAAAACATCTTATGTGACAGTGTTTCCTGATCGTAGTGGTGCGCCTCTGAGGATGATTCTTTTGAATCGAAACATGTAAGGTGAAAAAGACTGAAGTGTTGTAAACTTGTATGTCACACTGGGCTGAAAATTATACACTCTGCCTTGTTTTTGCTTACCTCGGTTTTGCCACTGCCGTAGTTTTTCAGGCGGCCAAAGAGATTTTATGCTGTAGAAATGATCGGAATTGTTAAGTTTGGCTCTGAAACCACGTAGATTAAGTACCTTGCAGTTTTCGTTAAGTCTCAGTACTTTTCATGTCATCATGGTGACATTAGCTAACAGTATTTGTCCAATTATGGCGCTCGTCTACATCATTCTGTGCTCATTAAATTTTCAGTTCTCTTCAGTCATTCTTAATACGATCTAGTCTTGCGGAGGCCATAACTGTTGTTACGTATCTCATCTATGCTCCTTGAATTTTGTTTATGTCTCCCTCCTTTATTGTTCGATATTAATTTCTATACAGCAACGTTGGCAGTGCTACTGCCTTATAAGAAACGAAATTATACCGACTGAATAGCGTACCATCTTAATTCGACTGTGTTATATCTTTGTTTCTGTAGTTACTATAGGATTCTGACGATGGTGTATAACACACTGATATATTGGGTTTTTGGACTTCATCCATCGTCCTGGTTTTTAAGATAACTAATAAAAACACGACGTTTCGGAAACTGGATCTGTTTCCGTCCTCAGTTTCCGAAACGTCGTGTTTTTATTAGTTATCTTAAAAACGAGGACAATGGATGAAGTCCAAAAACCCAATATATCAGTGACTTTCTTTCTGTTGTTAATATTTTCTTAATGCGCTACATATTCCAGGATACTTACAGGGATTTTCTTTTTAGGCTCAAATCTTTGTTCAGTGTGTCAGTTGTGTTACATCTCAGATAACTGAAATAAGATATCTACTCTAATATATTATTATTTTTTCCTTGGCACTACAGCCCCAGTGGGCCTAGGCCTACCTTCATGAACTTCTCCATTCACTTCGGTTTTTCTAGATCATACATATTCGTTAGGACTCCTTGGGCGGGTGATCAGCTCGTCGCAAGGTCTCTACCTGTACACAAACACAGAAAAACGCACACACATAAACTAAACATCCATGCCCTAAGTGGGATTCGAACCCACGATCCATGTTTCAAAGCGAGCGAAAACAGTACATGCCTTAGACCGCTAGGCTACCGTGACCGGCCTAATATATTATTACCACATATTATTTCAGGTGTAACCTCAAACTCGCTTTTGAAAGTCAAAATTTTCTGAGTCTTTGAAATTAGTAAGTGCTGCGTAAATTATGAACTGAATTGTGCACGTTATTCTCCCTGGTATTAAGATTTTATCGTCCGTGAACAGTAATCCGTTTAAGAACTGCCTTTATTTTTCCTCTGTTTAAATTTACGAGTAGAACATTAATTATAGTTTGGTAAAGGCCATTTATTGTTTGTATAAAATGTTTTGGATATTGTCTCTTCACCAGAATTTGCCATAACACGAGTATGATTTTATCGAGTCAATAGTTGCATTTTCCTAGTTACGGAGACTGAATAGCTCTAGTGACTATGAATTGCTCTCACCCTTTTCTGTGACTTGTATTACTTTAAATATAAAGCCCGTGAGGAATTGATGTGGTTAATATTCACAATAAAATTAATAATTCAGGTATAGAAAACACAGGTCTCATGGGAGTCCTGCTATAATTAACCAGTCTGACAACTGATGCAGTATATTGTTTTAAATATATAAAGTGTTAAGATAACATAAAATACAAAGTTGCTGCCTCACAGAATACAAACTTTGCCTACATTACATATACCAGTCAGTTCCTTCCGTTTATGGAAATAATCACTCTTTGTCAGAACCATGTGAATTGCATAACTGCATTATGTGGACAAAATGCTGAATTTTGTTAAAGTTACATAAGGCGACATAAGCAATAATCATAGTGCTTTGAAGGGATAATAGTTTCAGCCAGAACTTAAATTAATGAAACAGTGAAAGACTTCGTTTTTGTTGCGTTAGTCCCCAGTAAGTACTTAGGCGTATATGATCACATTCAATATGAAGATTTGTATTATGAGAACATTATTTACTGTAGGGATTTATGGAGTTGAGAGGATAATTTATGAACTATTTACCTTACGATACGCATAGCCACGGTGACATAAACAAATAGCGAATGCAGTGGAAAACTCTTGTTTGCTGATTAAAGCGGTTTGTCGTGTGACATAAGAGCTGCTGGATGTGGCGTGAATAAGCTCTTGATCATTATTATATAACACGTTGAAACACAGTGGTTCCTATATTTGCCATGTGCTTTAACGTTAAAAGCTCTTACATTTGCCCACAGTATGTTTATTATTCTCCATTGTATATTACAGAGATTATAAATTGCAAAATGAACTCACCGTGATCATTGTAAAAATCCGCATAAAAGGAAACCGTAATAGTCCATTTAGAAAAATAAGGGTATTTGCGTGGGTTTACTCAGGAAATTCACAAAAACAGGCCAAGTTGTTGGTAGAGATTAATTTATATGACTCGTGGTTCGTAGAGTATATATTGATGTACATGGTACCCTTGTCAAACCTCGTCCAATTCAGATCATCGCAATAATGAACACAATTCGTGGTATTGAAAGAGAAACTTAAAGAAACTGTGACTTAGAAGTTGGCGCTTTATCTGTTGTACAGTTTTACAGGCGCAACAATGGAAATTGCGTCTCCTCAGAAGAGCGCGCCACTTGTGTGGTTTGCAGAAATAAAGACCTTCATTATGCTGCAAGGAAATCACGGAGGCGATGTGCCACATATGGAAAACTGCTTATATCTGGTGTGGCAAGATTTCGGTGACGGGGAGTATAAACAAACTTTCTGGAAGTACGCGTGGTATTGTTTTCGACAACCAGGTGGAATGTAGCCGCCAGACTTCTCCGTTTGCGAACGGTGCGTGAGTGCAGATTGTCCACAAACCGAAGCCTGACGACAAGCCACATTTGAAGTACCGTATCGGAATGACACGGACTCCCGTTTCATTGCAAATGTTCCACCTAGGTTTCAGCTATCGGGTAAAGTCAGTCGGTGTAATGTCCGTATAAATCTCACTCATGGAGCTGAGCCCTCCTTAAGAAGCTTCAAATTGTGCAGACACTCAAGAAATTCTCAGCATTTTATGGAACCCGAAGGTTCATCACCGTGTTCGCAAGAGTCTTCCACTGGTCCCTATCCTGAGCTAGATCAATCCAAGCCATACCAACCCATCCTATTTCTCTAAGATCCATTTTGATATTGTCCACCCACCTATTTTTTTTTATTGCTAGTGGGGTGGGACTAAGTCCCTTGTACTGCGGCCACTTCTGACCTATTGTACCAGCCCCAGATGATAGGTGAGGATGATTGTGGAGCAAATGGTGGAATGAAGATTGGCAGGGGAAACCGAAGTACTCGGAGAAAGCCTGCCTCTCAGCGCCACTTTGTCTACCACAAATCCCACTTGACCAGACCCGGGATCGAACCCGGGCCGCCGCGGTAGGCTATCCACCCACCTATGTCTTCGCCTTCCCAGTGATCTCCTTCTTTCCGACTTTCCCACCAATATCCTATATGCATTCCTGATCTCCCCCATTCATGCCACATGCCCCACCCATCTCATCCTTCTTGACCTGATTATTCTAATTATACTTGGAGAAGAGCGCAAGTCATGAAATGTACGTACACATGTGGGAGGGGGTACGCTGTAGCGTAGTTGGTTGAGGCACTATGCTTCAAGCCGGAAGGTCGCGGGTTCAAGTCTATGGATGTTTTTCAATCAACCTAATCCTTCCGGCCTCACTAGGACCATGGGGTCGACTCAACCTCTAACAGAAATGAGTACCAGGAATTAATTAAATAACTCTTCTGGGGAGTAAAGCGCGGCCGGCGCGTAAGGCTGGCAACCTTACCGCCATCTGAACCGATTGTCTAGACAATGTGGGATCCTCAACGTCTCACAACCCTATGGGCCTTCATGGCCTGTTACAGGAATAGCTTTACTTTACTTACTTACGTACACATGTGAGACTCTAGAATCCTCACAGCTGCCGACAGTTTGACTGAGATGGCCATAAAGTGAACGCTTGTTTCGGCTTAATGGAGGACAGGATTATAGGGCCCTTTGTTTCCGCAGAGGCTACGGTAACAAGTAACGTATGTCTCAAAATTCTGGGCCAACTCGTATGCTCCAAAGTAGCTCATTTGAAGCCGAAACCTCTCTCCCAAAAAGGATGCCCCCTTCCTCAGCCCTGGAGCTTCCTATTTATAGAATCCGCCAACGACACCCTCTTGAGTCATTGGGTTGGACGCCTCGGACCAGCCTTCCGATCACCACGTTCGCCTGATGTCATTCTACTGGATTTCGTTTATATGCACTCGTCAAAGGCCAAGCGTATGCCATCTGTATGCCTGCCCTTCCAGCATCTCTATCCCGTATCAATGATGCGATTGCTAGTTAAAACGTGGACATGAACTGAGTGCAGCCTTGACATTCTTCGTACCATCGGTGGGTCACACGTTGAAGATTTTTAAATTGTATGAGTTGATGTCACAAATCTTATTCTTTTGCTTTTACTACGTCGATGGTTCGAAACGACGGAGGTTTGATAGAGACATCTATATAATTTCGGTGATATGACAGTGATGAAAGGACATTCAGGGAAATACTCAGCTCTTCTTATACTTCAAGAAACATGAACTGGAATAATTTCGGAGTACATCTCAGATGTATTACCTGTGGAGAAATTTCCTAGACTGGGATCTGAACACTGGATATGCCGAATACACCGTAGATGTGTAAACTGCCGATAGGAGCGAGTTCAAAGTTTTCGTTGTTTGTGAAATTTCAGCGTCAGGAGCCACCACTCTGTCAAATGCTGAACCTGCGCGGGATTAACAGTGTTCGACAGATAAATACTGTTGAGCCATTAGTGTCTCAGCCTCGTCCTGATGGGCCCGAGATTGCTATTCGGACGATGGGGATGTACGGTGTATTACTGCCATATTACTGCAGGATTAACACATGAAGGTAGTAGAACATGAAGTAATGATACGGCAAAATATTAATTCTAGTCGGAACAAGGAAGATTGGCAGCAGCGGTGGCTGGAAACTCTTGTTGCACCAATTTATAAATTGGGCGACAAAGTGGACTATAGCAGTTGTTGAGGAATATCACAGTTACCAACTTCATACACAACTTTTGCCCCAAGGTTCGTCTCTTAGCGCTAAATCCATAAGTAGACAAATTACTGAGGATCATCAGTGTGGACTTCGAGGTATTTAACAATCAGATTCTAATGCTTTGCATTCGTCAGATAGTGGAGAGTAAATGGGAATACAATGGAACACTATGTCAGCTGTTATATACCTCAAGGAATTCTATCAATAAAGACAAATTTGTTGGTACAGCATTCTAATTCAATTGCTGCAGGTGTACCCATTTAACTAGTGTCGCTAATTTAGATGTTTTAAAGTGAAACTTACGATGAAGTCCTTTTAGATAATCATTTGTCTCATGTGAACCCTTTTGAAAGTGGTATAAAGACACTGAGATGCATATCGCCATTGCTTTTCTAGATTGCTTTAGAATACACCATTAAAATACCATAAGCATTCAGGACGAAATGCTACTGAGTGGAATACATTATATTGTGACATGACGCCTGAAAACCGGAATAGTTCATTACTAGCCAACCGTTCGGCAAGCATATTACCGAGGAAGCGAACGCGCGCAATAGTAGAAGAGTGGTGTTTTCTGTGGTCCACTCCGCGCCCGTTGCTACGAAACGGCGTGGTAAACACATTTCTGCAGCAGTAAATCAACGCACAACATTAGAGGAAGCGGTGTTTTCTGTGAATCCGTCTCTAGGCCATATAATGAGATCTCGCACAGCTAGAATTCAAATTGAGTTCCAGAGTTGGCAGTTGTAGCAGAGAAGTCAGAGCGTCTCCGGAGTTGGCAGTTGGCAGAATGATGGTAAGAAAGGAATTACGCTGTGCAAAGTAGACTTCATGTGTGATTTGAAGCGACAGTGAGACTGTTATGAGTCCGTTGCCAAGATACGACTAGTGAAGGCTGAGGACATTAATTGGTGTAACAAGAATGGAAATAGCGATAGCGCTGTAATTGCTTGTAGTTATGAATGTATAAGGTGTCAATAAATTCAATCATCCAACCAAAACCCGTCTATAAGTCACGCACACCTCCCTACAGGCGACAGAATGTTCAATTATAGGCGCACAAGCCTACTTGCAAGAAAAGAGATAGAAAGACGTATTGGAACCTGGCATGTGTGTTGATCTAGAGGTACATATAAAGAAGACTAGGTGCATGGCGATCAGTCGCCACTAGGATGCAGGAAAACTGATAACATAGAATTAGGTAATGAATCCTTTGGAAATGGGGCTACTTTAAAGTATCAGGGAACGACGTGCCTAGAAGCTAGTTCCTTACAGACACATTGACATGCAGGATATGAGGTTCTAACAGCGGAGGTTGTGAACAGTACTGTCTTCTGGGATATAAAACTGTATAGTCCGTTGAAAGTCAACGGACATTTCGAAGGAACATATCGCATCCATCTTCAGGGCGTTATATCCCAGAAGATGGTATTCTTCATATCATGACTTGTTTATCGCCCATGGTAACGTGTACTAGCCATAAAAGTAGAAGCTACGAATATTATGCTACTTTGCTCTTTTTAGTCGCTGATATTCGTCACAGTATTACAGAGGAACATGTGACGATTTTCATCTGGAAAGGAAACCGCAGCGTTATTTCAATGTTCCTGGTTAGAGAGATAAAGAAGAGAGAGATTGTACCTCGTGGCCTGTTTTCGCACCCGACGATCTCGTAAAAGCTTCTTGGAGCTTACGTTTATAGGTGGCAATTATTTGGAGTAGCGAGACGGAACGTAGAGGCTAAGTGGCCCTGTTTCGACACTCTTTACTGCAATTTGGAGGCTGCTATTCGTCTAAAATCTCTCGCTCCTCTCTGCTGCCATTTTACTCCTTCTGCTGTCATTTCTATTCCCTCCTGATGGTCTTCGAGTTCTGCCAGCGTCACGCCGTTTCTCAGAGATCGCGTCTCATGACCAGAATAGAGCTATACCAATTTGGTCAAATGTTTTTGGCTTTTTACAGTCTAGATAGAGGATTGCAGGAAACCCAGTAATTCCATTTCAGAAAGCACAAAACACACCAAAATGTGAGATAGAAACGAAGACAACATTTTTCTTTGTGTCACTCATTCCACATCTGTGCCCATTTGTATTGATGCTTGTCTGCGTCAGACATTAGAGCCATGTTATGTCTTAAAATATGGAGACTCTATATTCCTTCAAGGCGCTGATATCCGCCTACGAGACTACAGGGTGTAACAACGCAGAGAATAGCGCGATGTGAACCTTAGAGGACATGAAAACTGGAAATCTTATGCCATTAGAGTTGTTTGCTCTCCGTCGTGACAAGAGAGTAAGTAAGACTCGAGCTTTATCTGGAGTTAAGTTGCGGAACTTCCGCCATTGTGCAGGATTTGAGTTCCTCACAGTGGTGTTTAGGAAGAAATGTATCTTCTGGGATATAACCCTGTGTATTTCGTTCAAAGTCAGTTCAGCTCTGCTTCTTACTCTTTCATGCAGGTTTCTTGCTTGTTTTGTTCTTTGAACCTGAAGATGGAGATGACATGTTCCTCCGAAACGTCAGTCGACTTCATAGTATTAGACGCCAGAAGATAGACTTCTTCCACCTCTATGGTTATTTAACCCGATGCCTAATTTTATCTGCTTTACTACGGATGATCAGTAAATGCCTGAACATTTTAATGCGCAATGCTTTGGCCTGAAACAGGTTACGAGGTGTACGTATAGGACACCATTTTTGTCGCATTCGCTCGCTTTTGTGTAATCATGTAGCGAACCCCAAGAAATTCAAAATAAGTGTATTGGGCACACAACATCTCTTGTGCTTCTCCTTACAATTTTATTCGAAACTTATTTCGCTCCGAAAAATATTAGGAAGTTTAGCTCGAGGTGCATGTATAAACGCGTGTAAAGTGTCCCTTATTTTTGTCAGATTTGGACAATAGTGTTTATAAATATATTTGAATGGAGTTCCGCGATACAAATTTTAATTCCCAGCAGTTTTCGGGTTCTTACTTGTGGAAGGACGCAAGGAGAGAGAAACATGGCGAAGTTACAGTCGCATTTTTATAGCTTTTCATTGCCAACTCTGTAGCAGCTTTGTACGAGTATTTTGTCTGTAGAGCGTATTTGTGGGTTTCACATCAGTCTCAGAAGAATCTGAGATTACTTCATAAACAGTAGCAACAGATCTGTCTTTGCTAGCATACGAAGCAATCCGGTTGTACGAAACATGAATCGCGTTTAAACGTGGTCTTAGAGTAACGTTTTATGAAGTTGTATAATTTCAAAGCTAAACTTTTGTGGAGAACTGGCTGTCTTCCTTGCAGCCCTTTGCCAGATATTTCGTCGTTGTCTTCTAGCAAATATTTATGCCGTCTGGCCCTCTCCACTCTATCGGCCTTCTCCAGATCGTTCTGTTTTTTTCATTAGAGGCATCTTTCCCTGGAGCAATATTGACTGTTTGCGTTGTTGACAACGTCAGCGAAGTTCCGAATTTCTTCTCTGCTTTGATTTAACTTTTTAGTCCGCTTCAAAGGCAATGGAAAAATGAAATGACAAATTGTTGTTTAAACCTTATGCTACACGACACATGGATGCACAAGCCTCAACATGACAATCTTCAGCCTTCTTAAAAATACGATTCTCTTCGACTCCTGCAAGCCAGAACTGCGTAGTCATGCATCATCAGAAAGTTACACATGTTTTTGGGAGTACGGTGCTTTTTTGCTACATAAGATAGGAGCCGATATAATTCTCTGTAAAGTTTGGCAACGACAGTTTTTTCGTTATGCCAGTATTTCGGTAAGCATTATCTACTGCCTGAGGTTTATTTAATATACACTACAAATTGGCCGTACGCCGGCTTTAAGCATTTGGTTCTCAGTATAAAGTTGTACGTTATTTTATTAATTTCTTCTGAGTTCTGTTTATGGTGACGACTGAAGACAAACTCAAAATTCTCGGAATACTGGATTATTATGCTAACCATTTGGCCGTCGGAATGATATAAGTATAAAACATATTCATAAATTTTCTGTTTCGATCCTAACTGTTGCCACTAAACTTAAATAATAGTAGCTATTCGTTTGAAGACGGAAATGACGTCAACTCTCGAGAAGTCGTGTGTATCAAATGGGTCGTCCCAAGTGTAATGTTGGTATAAGGGGCCGGAAGACCTATAGTTAACACGTCTGAGGCCATATTTCTTTAAGTAGTTGTTTCATCTAACATTAAAACGGTTTATATTTACTTTATGGAAACATTGCCTTAATTTCAAATTTTTAAGTATAATGTCTTGCCTGTTAAAGCAGCAAACGGGTTCAAATGGCTCTTTAATTTGTCTCACATACTGGGTAGTTAAAAAAGGAAATATGTGTTTCATTTACATTTTAAAGCACATCTGTTTTTATAAGGAAATTTTGCCTCTAACTTTAAAGGATTTTTGCATTTTGCCCGCAGTGGATGTTGAAGTATTTCTGATGAATCTCAGAATAAACATTGATTATTTTCCTAAGAACATTGCTAGGTTTGTCTTTGTAATATAGACTCAGCGTGGTCTGTGAGCTAGGAAATTGATTTTTAAACATGAATTACCCGAACTTAGATTTCGCAGGGTAACCACGGGAGAGTCAGTGCAGTGAGTAAAGGTTGATTGGCCTCACAAGTTAATGTAACAATGTTGCATGAATTACAAAAGTTATTTAGAGGCGCACAATATACGATGATGAAGCGGAAAGATCTGACGCGACGGACTGTGTCGGTATTCGCCTGGAGGGGCAGACAGACGCCGCGAAACACCTCGACGAGGGAATCCGTGTCTCAGAGCCTCGAGACAGCTCACCGCTTAAGCTGACTTGCTCAGTATGGTTGAGATAGAATTTCGATGGAGCACTGGATTCATCGCAAAGGCCAGATCGATTCTAGGCCAACACAAACTCTGTACAGTGTGAGATGAGAGTACTTTCTCCAGAAGTAAAACGACAGCAGAATAATGTTGAAAATTTCCTCCGCCTAGTGCTAAATTTATTCATTATTTTTTAATCATTTTGATATATTGGGTTTTTGGACTTTATCCATCGATGGACGATGGATAAAGTCCAAAAACCCAATATATCAGTGTGTTATACACCATCGTCAGAATCCTATAGTAACTATTTTAATCATTTGTTGCGTATATAAGGATGCTGTCAGTAGCTCAGACTGTAGCGTGGAAAGCGAATACTCAGCTGAACTGGATTTGGAAGGAAGCGGTAGTGGTCTGATTGGAGCTGCCATCACAGTATTTGCATGGGGAGCCCAAAGAAAGTCACGACTATTCTCAGTCAGTGTAGCCGAGATCTGATCCCGGGCTATCGCAAATATGAAGCATAAATGCAGCAAGTGGAACGCTGAACTTCTTGAGAATGAGCGTGGTGTTAAATTGTGTCTCCCACTTAAACAAGGAAGTAAAGGTGTTTGGGCACATTTAGATTGCAAGTTTATCTCATTACATTACAGTTGTAATAAGGCAATGAAATAATTCTAAACTGTTAAGTTTAGGTAACCGGAAGTGACGATGGTTCTGATTTCTCAGCGTACTAAATTTCTCCCCCGTCGCTGATGAGACTTGTTTCCCGATTCATTCCTTCCCTATTTATCTGACATAATGCTATGTACGTCTATAGGTCAAGACTGCTTCTATGGTCTAGCTGTCAGAGTGCTGGCTACAGATTCATAGGTCCGGATTCGATTACCGGCGCTACCAGATTTTCTGAGAAGTATTGGGTCTTGAACGGGGTCCACTCAACCTCGTGAGGATAAGTGAGGAGCTGTTTGAAGGAAATAATGGCTCTGATCTAGAAAACCGAAATTAACGGCCATGGGGATTCGTTGCGCTGACCAAGCGACACTCTCTATTCGCTAAAGTTGGCACTAACTTCGCCGACAAGCGGCGGTCGCTCGGTAGGTACAGTTCACTTGCGGACTAAAACCACGGAGTTTGTTTGTTTTACATCTATAGGTCTGTAAAAAATAAAATTTCTCAACTTTAAACAAAATAAGCAATTATAGTAAATATGAATGTACCGAATTTTATTCCCAAGTTTAGAGTTTCTTCACCCTTCATTTTCAAAGGTAGAGAGATTGAAGGGACATACACGTGCCTCATGTGTCGGTTATGTGAAGGCTGTCAGCTGTGTTACTTTGAGTGGAAAATATTTTATAGGTACGGGTATGGTTCTTTGCCGTTACAGGTCTGTTGCCGAAAAGAGGATGGCCAAAACGAATCGCTGATTGAAACAGAAGATTTGATATGTGACGAATGATTTATCTGAATTGCGTTACAGTAGCCTTGCAGAATATGCATGAGATACAAGTTTTCATACGTTATTAAAGAAGGCTCAAATGTTGTTTCCGAATAATGTGGGGAATGTAACATTCGAATAACGAGAGCATGACATACACTGACAACACTCCAATCTACACCTTAAGAAAGCGTGCAATGGAAGGCCAAAGTCGCCATCTTGTAGTCCAACACAGTTGTGCACACGCCAACAATACGTAATAATGCCGGCCTTCATAAGTCTCTATAGTCCTTGTACTCATGGACGCATGCTGTGCCACAGAAAGGGAAAACCAAACCCATATTCCGCAGAAGTTACTAGGAAGAGAGCTACTGGAGGGATGGAAGGATATTGTGGGATATTTGTGTCATTTCTATACAACGAAACCAAAGTCAGTGGCATGATGGGCACCGGGGGTTGGGGAAGGGGGAGAGAAAGCAGGAAGCAATAGCTTTCGGCCATATTTTGAACTGGCAAGGGGGAGGATACACTAGAAGCTATATCGATTTGCGATCATCTAGCATACAGATTCGATTTTCTATTCATGCTCCTGTCATTTTGCCACGCGCGGCCTTTTTCTGTCTTTCCCTGTTGGTTTGTTTAACGACGCTGTCAATAAATCAGAGTAGACGGATGTGGTGTCAAATAGTAGAACGTGTATTAGTGACTATAGACGGAATTTGGATTGGTGAATATATATATATTGACCGCTTAGAGTTCGTAACTACAAATAACTATAACACTATTGCTGATTTTCAAACTAAGTCTTCTCGGTCTACTTTCACTAGGTTTTACTTGGTAACAGCTCTCAACAACGACTACTCCTCTGCAGTATTTTCACTATATGTTTCCTGGTAATGAAATCTTGAGCGTCCGTTGCCCTCTTGTTAACACTCCACAATTGAACCCTCAACTGCACTGCACTTACTCTCTGAACTGAACACGTTCGAGTCATATAGTCTCGGAGCGGACCCACAGAGAATGCCACTGGCAGCACCTCTATTGTTGCGTGACGTCTCCGCATACATGCTTCACCAGTCGCTCCATAGCAACGGCTGTACGCGTCACATCTCGTATCGTGAAAATTGTTGCGTGCGAGCTTTACCTAGCAAAAGCTGGTTCTCTTGCTCCACAGTTCTTGCCTTGAGCAAATGCGCCACAATACACATCGCAATAATGAGCTGTGAAAAATATGGAAAGAAGCGCCTGTGGCCTAGTTTGAGGCACAGTACCAGAATTCGCTATGTAGCGCAGAGGGGAACTGTCGCTGCGCGTTGTAGAGATGACAGTTGAAATGCCACGTTTTAATTTGGTGAACTGACATTTGTCAGATAGTGTTTCTAGATACTCGTAGAAGGTGACGCAGATCCGTTTGGTCAAGATACTGCGAGCTTAGGAATACAATTTTATGGGCCACCGCCACCTACTTGTTAATACTTCTACCGTTTACTTCGAGGATCACTCGAAACCCATATATACACTGTATTGGGTTATATACAGCTTCTTAATTTAAATCTGATGATAGGCTACGTGTTGTCATTTAAATTGTCAAATAAAATAAACAAGTAAATGTTTTTAATTTCATATTTGATATGAATTCAAAATATGATCTTATCGACGGTTTCTCGTTTATAACATATTAGTTCTTTTCGCTGTTAAAGTTTGTTTTGACAGCCAGTCGGATAGTTAAGGTTTAACTGGAGTGTACAGTCTCATTGCATTCCTCCACTATAGGCGTTTTGTATCTCTCTTCGGAGAACGCTATTCGCGACTAACCAAATGTACGGCAGGGCTCTAGGCCTTCACATGACAACAGCCTGACAAAAGCATAGTAACGCTGCCTATAGGGAGGGATAGGTAATGTACTTATGCCTGTAATGATGATGCCATTGGCCTTCTGGTCAAAACTCGTAGAGGGCGAAGAGCTCAAATCTGTTCCATATTCTCTTTTTTGTAATTTTGTGGGCTGTGTCACCGTGTTGTCTGGTAGTAAGCTACTAGCGTTTTGAAGAAACGTTCTTCATCAATCTCAATCTACATTGTGGAGTGGAATAGAGAGTTCCTCCGTAATGCTGATACCCACCTACCAGACTACACGGGGACATAACCTGTAGGAGCACAGTGGGCCCTATAAAAATCTCATATCCGTCTAAGCTATGTATTTATTATGCTATTAAGTTACGGAGTTAGCTTATTATATAGCGAAATTCTGACATTGATAGGTTCCACATGATTTTGACATGTTCCATATCTTGTGGAATTTCCATTTCTATCCTCGGCTTAAATTTCTTGGAATTTCTGTTATTTGCTGACGTAATGTAAAATTGGAGGTTTTGTTACGGCAGTAAGGGTTCAGGTTTTTGCTTTCTTGGTTGTGACACCGTGTGGTTTTGTAGGCGAACTACTAACTTCTGAAGGAACACGCTATCTCCATCTTCGGCATGTTTCGCCGTAACCACGAGGATACACGGCGAAACAGCCCTGAAGCCTTCATTCTGATTGCTCACGTCTTTGAAGGTTATGCTTTATCCCCAGTCTGCACGACATTGCCTGCTGACCGCACAGAAGCGCCATCTTAATGTCCTGCATTCAAGTTCGTGTCGTGCCTACAGGCCGTCGGGATTGCCATGTCGAATGGTGGGAACAGTAGAGGAGGGGAGGCTGCAGGCGACACGGCAATTTCGACAAAAGTAACATAGGCTAAGTTAATGAAGGGGCAGAAAGCGACTGAGTGAGAACGTCTCGTCCCTTGCATTTAGGTTTTGTGCAAGATTCTGATGCAGGTACTACGAGGGCAAGTCAATAAGTAAGTTACAAATGGATATAGAACTTAAACAAATAAGAGTACTGATCTTAAAAATGCTTTTACTTCTCAACATAATCTCCCTGTACGTTCCCATCGTTTCACAAGCCCCTAAAAACCAACAGCATAAAATTCTTTGGGCTACTGTCGGAACCAGGCGGTGACTTCCCTTTCTACAGCATCATCGTCTGGAAAATATTCAGCCGAAAGATGTTTAAGAGGGCCGAACAAACTGAAGTCGCTTGCAACAAGGTTGGGGCTAAACGGAGGATGCTGGATGACTTGAAATTTCGCAGCGTCTCATTTATCTTGTTGGCAGTATGGGGACGCGCGTTGTCATGCAAGAGCAACACGCTTTTGGTGAGGAGTCCTGTTCGCTTCCTTTGAATGGCCTTACGAAGTTTCCTGAGGATGTTACAGTAGCAGTCGGCATTTACGGTCTATCCTTGAGGCTGGAATGCGGTGAGCAGTATGCCTTCGTGATCCCAGTCACCGACTGGTTCCCACAGAACCCCTAAGAATTTTATGCTGCTGGTTTTCAGGGGCTTGTGAAAAATTGGAACAAGTGCCTCAATGTACAGAGAGATTATGTTGAGAAATAAAAGCATTTTTCAAATCAGTACTCTTATTTGTTTAAGTTCTATATCCATTTGTAACTTATTTATTGACTTACCTGCGTAAACCAAAACTCATGTACAAGAAATCAAACCAACTGACTTAAGCTCAGCCTACAAAAGAAAAAGACTATATTCAGAATAGACCTCAGATGAAAGGCACTGGAAATGTACTTCCTATGACAACTTATAGTATATACCAATGTCAAAAGCAAAGCCGGGATGGAAATTTGTAGTCAAGAGGTAAAGTTGTCCCTGTACTTACCTACACCGTGAAGGCGTAAGGGAGAGTGGATGTATAGGTCCACATTTTCTTGACATCGACACTAGCTGGAGGTGAGTGGTCAGGTTCACTCCCCAGCCAATTTATTCCCCGGGGAAAGAGCCTCCAATACCCATTTTATGGGAGGTTGGGTGTACTCCAGAGCCGGTCTGGACGATGTGGAGAAGAGAAAATTCTTGTCTCACCGACTCGAACTCCGACCCCTCGTTCTTCCAGTCCGTAACCAGTCGCTATACCGACTACGCTATCCCGGTTCCCAATTAGTAGTCAAACATAAGGTTAATGACTTTTTTCACTACATTTTGCTAATACAACAGTAAGATGCGAATGATTAGTCGCTTTTAAATAACGCTGGTCGTACATGACTTTGACTGCCATCTTCAGTGTAATTGTACTCTACATGGATGTTAATATTGATCTGGACGCAAGTAGGAGAGGCTGTGGCGAGACGAATAAATATGGAGTTCAGAACTGCAACAATTTGGTTCTGTTTGTGCCTTACCCTTATAGTACAGGAAATTTTATAACAGGCATTGTATTTCTTTCGGGCCTTTTGCTTTTAGATACAAACCGTTGCTCAGTGTATATGTAGATCTACTTCTGTTATCTTCTGTTATGTTGCGCTGAAAGTTTGGCGCGAGTGTGCAGAAAGAAGTAAGTCAGTATAAATTGTAAGTAAAGGTGAAAGCAAAGTTGTTTATGGGCTTAATTAATTATGCACGACGCCATGATGACATGTGGGAGAGTGTAGGTATAGCGCCATCATTTTTGACCTCGACACTAGATGGAAGTAAGTGGTCAACTTGACGCCCTGGCCGCTTTACCCCCGTGGAAGGAGCCATTTGATAGGAGGTTGGATGGACCTCAGAGCCAGAGAATAGAGCGGGGGAATCATTTTATAGAACAGATAGTTGAAAGGCAAGAGTTAATTCTGACGAGGGTATTAAGGCTGATGTTAGGGAAATGGATTGGGCGAGGACATGAATTAATTATACGAGATTTCAGGTTTACACGTCGGTGAAATTTATGTTGTAATCTTATGAGTTATTATACCTTGTTGGCTGGTAAGTTGTTTACGAGGCTATGTCTTATGTAGACAACGTACGACGCAGCAATAAAATTCGGTTTAGCTCATGGGTTAGCTTGCTGGGCTATTCATAAACGGTCATAAGACCGAAATATAGAAAGACAAAATTTTATTTCTTGCAGTTGTATGTTCCAAATTATTATTATTATTATTATNGTGTTAGGTTGTCAGCCTTACGCGCCGGCCGCTCTTTACCCCCCAGGAATATTCCTGATACTCATCTTTGTTTGGGGCCGAGTCGAACCCGCGACCTTCCAGCCTTTAGCATAGTGCCTCAACCAACTACTAAACCGCGTGCCCCCAGTTTGTTTGATAGAAACTCGAAGTTTCTCAACTTCAGTTTCTATAGTTGTTGACTAATGAGCAGTATTTAATGCAGTGTTTGCTGGCAGCTGTATGGTCTGTCTTCGTAACATATTTCACATGTCCACTCGCATCGAATTATCAGTCACCTAACTAAAAGCCAAATGAAAACTTCACGGAGATATTTTGTTATACGTATTAAGTTCTACAGAATATGGCCGTATAAAGCTTGCGCGCTTTCCGAACATCCATACATATGCACAACTTCAGGACACTGTAGTAAGTGGCGCTAGTGTCGCTCCCACCTCACAAGTTCGTGTCACGCCTTTTCCTTTATAATCGTTTGTAGTCATTTAAGTACGGGGTTCGAGTAGCCTCTAATGGCACAATATTTGTAGCAAATTTTGTGAAAAACGTTCAGTTGGTTGAAATGAGGGGACACGCAGACACATAGGCATAAACATATCCGCAGTCAGCATGATGTTAAAAGTAAATTTTTTTCCTCAGAGAAGGAAAGAAAGGGAGACTAAAAATCACTTTGAAAAGGTTAATCATCCCGACTAGAAAAACAAACAGACGTCATAAAGCCCATGATAGACGTACAGTAGGTTCGGAATTCTTTATGAATATTCCGACAAATGTGTAATTGCATTTTCAGAGTCTTACAGGTTTGTATCCTACCGTCGCGTGTTCCTCTTGAATCACATCTACTGAAGTCTCAGAGAATATATTTATATTGATGACATTGCAGTATTCATTCATTCTTCATATAACGTGAAGAGATTTGTTCCAATTGATTGATGTATATTTGATGACGTAAGGCTCCACCCTGCTTTTATTCTCCCTTATCATGACGTAATTCCCCTACCCCCGGACGAAAAGAAAACAGTCGATTTAGTTTTCCTTTTTGCAGACACATGACATCGTGAAAAGGGAAGTGTCGGAGTTGTGTTCATCGATTTGTTATGCTTCTGGACGAATTTTGTGAATAGAGTTTTCAAGAAATATCACATCTGTGACAACACGGGTAGTAGGATTCTTATGTGGCTGTAGAAGCAGGCTTAAGCGTCCAACTAAGTAAACTAAGTACATTTACTCTTTCGGGAAAACTTTAGAAATGTATTGCATCTTAGTTTATGTAACGGCGCTGTGTCAACTGCAGAGTTTGTCTAGCTCGGGGTGAGAATAGCACGACGTATGTGAACCAAGCAGTTTTCTTTTTTAATTTCTTTGGGTGGGATGAGACTGAGTCCACTTGGTACGTCAACCACTAATTGGCCTATTGTACCAGCCTCGGATGATAGGTGATGAGTGGTGAGCAGTCTTGGGAATGAGAATTTACGGGGGAAACCGAAGTAATCGGAGAAAACCTGCCCCAGTGCCACTCTTTCAAAAACAAATCCCACATGACTTGACCTGGGCCGCTGGTGTGGGAAGTCGGAGACAAACCGCCTGAGCTATGGCACGGCCTATGTCAATAAAGTAAGTTGCAAGTATTTGACAACAAAGTTCCAAGAAAGGGAGAGAAACGAAAGTTGGAAATTAAGGATTTCTTACAACAAGAAACTTCGTAATTTTACGTATCACCTAGTACGGTTATTGCTAAGTGATGGAAGATTGGGGCTACATTTGTGATCAAGAAGGAGATGTAAGACTAATATTGAAACACGTGAAGCAACGATTCGTATATTCTCAATCTAATGATAGCATCCAATACTGAAGATATACGAAATCTGATTTTCATGAAAGTCTTCTAAATAAACATTTTTCACGAAAGTGACGACAGCTGACGACAGAGAGACTATTGTTGGCAGATCCACCTAGCGGCTGATATACTCGTAACACTACCAGTAACCAGCACGTAAACACACACTACTCACGCAGCACCATTACAACTTCATCAGAATGAAATTACTTGGTTACTCATGGAGCTGAGCCCTTCTGGAGGAGCCGCCAATTCTGCAGATACTCAAGAATTTCCCAACGTTTTATGGAAACCGAATGTTCATTACCGTGTTCATAAGAGCCCTACAGTGGTCTCTGTCCTGAGTCAGATCAATCCAATCCATATCATCCCACCATATCTCTCTAAGATCCATTCTAATATTGTCCACCCACTTACGCTTTGGGCTTCCCAGTGGTTTCTTTCTTTCTAGGTTTCCCATCAATATCCTGTACGCATTCAAACTCTCCCCCATTCGTGCTACATGTCCTGCCCACCTTATCCTCCTTGACTTGATCACTCTAATTATACTGGGAGAAGAAAAGAAGTTATGAAGCTCCTCATTATGCAATTTTTTCCAGCCTCCTGTCATCGGAATGAGATATTTATTAAAAACATACGTTAAGAGCATTTTACGAGGGAGGACTGCTCACTTAGTATAGAGATGGTTACGACATTGACGGCAAGAGCATCGGTCTTTCTCTTCGCCATCGTGTGCATTCTAGCTGAAGGAATTGCCGAGCCACCTATGCAGTGGGCACCGAGGCCTTTACCTCGGAGAAACTGGAGGGTGCCACTTCTCTGAGAGTCAAGGTTAAGAATGAGTGGAGCTTACACTTCCCGCTGTGTTTCTGTGGCATGGTGATTAGGAACAGGGACAACATTTTTAGAATATTTTCAGTGCCTAGGCTATGGATTTAAGTGGCAGTTTCACATTTAGCTTATTATTCGACATTAAAGATGGAGGCAATATTTTCCTCCGAAACGTCGGTTGATTTTCAGCGGACTACACGGCGTTATTTTCCAAAAGATGGAGCCATTCATAACCACTGCTGTGATAATTTCAATTCATATACACTTTGTCTTATTCCACCACATCCAGTATTACCATTGCTGGCATTTGATTTAATGCGTCCACCATTTTTATTTGTATAAACATGCAGCCGTCGGTGGCGTCCGAAACAAAATTTCTCTCTTTCGGGTTGCTTTGTTATATTTGTCGATGCTCTTCATATGTTACGTAATCCATTTTAAACATAATATTTCGCATTTTTCATCTTTAATGAAGGAACTTCAGTACTTATTCCGGAAATGAGTACAAGGAAGATTCCTGGGGGATGAAGTGCGGGCGGCGCATAAGGCTGACAACCTTACCGCCATATGTGAGCCGATTTTCTAAATGTGGTAGCCTAAAACTCTCACACCCCTATGGGCCTTCGCGGTCTGTTACAGGGACAGCTTTATCTTCACTTTAGTACTTATTTAACCCCCACAAGACCTTGAACTTATCCGGTACGATGTTTTGAAGAACACAACGTCTGCAGAGTTGCTGGATATGCTTGCTGAAGTCATTACTATTGTGCTGGAATTCTAACGGAGGCTGTGACGATATTGCATATGGTCTATGGCTCCTTGGAGGAGGTTCTTTCTAAAGAAGCTTGTAGATATTCAACGGGTCAAGGAATTCCTCGCCGTTTATAGGACCTGAAGTTTCATTGCTGTGGTCATAACTGTCCGCAACAGGACCCTGTGTTGAATCGAGTCCAATCCCTTCTACTCTCCCCTTCTTCAGACCCATCGATATTATGTTCCGGCTGCTGGTCTTCCTCCATATAGAGTTTCCGACCCAGATTTGTAGATAATGATATTATATGTTGTTCTGGAAGGGCCTAAAGGATTTTGCTTATGGAACTGAAGAGACTAAACCAAACTACACTGAACATTAATGGAGTTAAAAATATTTCTTTTGTCTTCGTCCTTACTTCCTAATTTCACAGATGATTTGCATCTTCAAGTTATCTGTAAATGAGTGAATAACTGATATAAACTTCGTTACCCTTGATGATTATGACTGATGGGCCGAAGAAAATAGAAGAAAGAAACTAAAAGCTAGACTTTGAGGTAGGAAATTAAGTCTGCTTGACCATTTAATTTAAACAGGTTTTCTATGAAGAATATATTTCTTTAAAATTCGGCACGTAGATAGACCGCAATCTAAGGATGAAATTGGATTTGGCAGTCTTTCCTACCAAGTAGCACTTGATCGACTTCGTGCATGAAGTGCAACATGTAGACGTGCCTTTGACACAAACGGCGATAAGAAGGAACTGGAGCGATAGCAAAGCGAAGACATGGTTAGGAGCAGACTCGGATATCGTCTTTCCAGAAACCGGGAATTGATGTCCTTCGGCAATACCTCATTTCCGGAATCTCTCCCACAAATGTCGCACGAGATGCAGAGGGGACGGGATGGGACAGCAGACCCCAGCTGCAGCAGCTTGATGGGAAGAACTCCCAATGTACTTACACCGGTCCAACGCTGGCCGGAAATTCAGTCACGCGGCTCCCGGAAATTAGCCACACTTGCTTAGAAATGGTTGGGTGGGTGAAAGGGACAGAACCAACCCTACTTACTCTTGAGTCTTTCAACTACTTCGCCCTTTCGTGATCCTACCCTCATGTCAGTTGTGTATCATAGGCTTTTGTATTGTCCAACAGTTCAATTTCCTCTCTTTTTAGTTGTTTACAGCTGAGACACTATTTTTCTCTGTCACAGACGTTAAGTAAGACAAAGAGAAACAAACGATGTCCGAGCCCTGAGTAGTCTCTCTGCAACACCGCTTTGGCTTCCGATAGACAGATCTGTATGTGCACAGTCTTATTCAAATAATATAAAGTCCCCTTTGCAGGAATAACGTGTAGCAGTGACCCGTTCCCTTGCTTCTGTTTTTGGTGAATCTTGTAAAATTACTTAGATCGAACAAATTAGGGGAGCCATGCGGCTTCCGATATGAGCGATATTACAGCTGGGTCAGGTAAACACTCTGATGTATATCAATTAGAAGAAAGACGATAAATTCTGCAACATACTGTCGTCAATCCAAGACTCTCCGATCCATTTTGAACGCACCTTGGTACACAGACAACCACAGGATCCATGAAGATCTACAAATTAACACAGTGCTCAGTGAAATAAATAGTTAAGAAAATTAGAAAACCACACTAACGCGCTAGCAGTGAACCTACTGGACAATAGCGAAACTACACATAGACTGGAAACATACACAGTTCTGTCTCTAGCAGGCAGACCTGAGTAGAACCTCAATACAATAATTAAAATGATACGTATTATTATTATTATTATTATTATTATTATTGGAGGGGTGGGTTTCCCCATGCACCACGACCAGTTTGATCTATTGTAAGTCCCCCTGTGATATTCTACCAGTCTCTATACCCTACCGGTACTGGTGCGTGCCATCAGTCCCGACTCAGCCAGCGAGTTCGGCCTCTACTGGCTCAGCGGTATCTAGATGCTTCCCCCATCTACCAGAGGCGTTAGAGACTATTGTTGGGCGGGAAATGGCCTTCAATTTGGCTCAGAGGTCTCCTTGAAACATGAGGTTCTTTTACGTGCCGTAAAGCTACGACACGGGACCCACGGCTTAAAGTCCCTCCCGGAGGACTTGTTCCCTGAATTTTTCCTCCCTTAAAAATTCCACGACCTCCGCCGGGTTTGAACCCGCGTACCTTGAGACATGAGGTGGGAACGTTACCCCTAGACTACGGAGGCCGCAAAATGATACCTAAGTGAACAAAAAGAAAAACGAACATATGAGTTATGCCACTGGGCATAACCCATTCACGAGGCTTACTTATTGAATATATTGTGGCGCGCCGCTTAGGGCCGGAATATTTGGAATCAGAACGCATCCATTGCTATACAGCAGCTAGCAAACATAAGCAACGAATTGTTCGAGGCAAATGCATGACAAAAGAAAACTCCGTGGCTCGAGTCCGCAAGCGAACTATACCGACCGAGCGACCGCCTCTTGTCGGCGAAGTTAGTGCCAACTTAGCGGAGTTGCATGACAACGGCTAGGAAAACTCGTAGCATCGGAAGAATATTCTAGCTAATTAATGAAGTTACCGGTACAGCGAAAAAAAGAAAAACACTAGCTACTGGCGGATAGAACACGTGAAACGGAACTCTTGAACAAGGTATAGACAGTATATATAGGAACCTTGAACAAGGTGTATTCTAGCCCGTCCGACGGTAGGGTGTAAGGGAAGATCAGGCTGGAATTGAGACCAGATTACCTCGAGCCGAGATACAAAGTGATACGAAAAGATTACAGAGAAGAGATTACACAGAGATTACAGAAATACAGAGATGACTTCACCAAGATCAGCGGTGCAAGAAATTGTAACTTTGGAGAATAAATGTCTGAAGGACGCTACAAGTGGAGAATAACTGTAAGTGTGAGTGTAAAAGTGACTGTCCAATAAATATTCGTTCAAATCCAAGAACCCGCATAAATTTCTTGTCGCGTTGCCTAACAAACACTCGACAATCTGCATTTATAGCAGACTCTGCAGATTATATGTAATAAATGCGTGAAAAATCATGCCATCTGTACATTTATTTATATTTATATTGTGACGTGTTGCGCAATGGAGGACACCCCCTCCCACCAGCGGTAACGTGGCAGCTCTGGCCACGGTGACGTAGCAGGTGAGTCAACGCTCTATTTATTTATAGCCCGCCGAACAACCTTGAAAAATTGCGATGTAGACCCAGTATTTGAACTTATAATAAAAATGTCCTTTTTTGGAATATTTATCTCTATCAATTCGCATATGAGAACTGCAGAACCGCTGAATAGCTTCTCATGGGATTTTGTGTTTTTACACTTCATTCAAGTATGTAATATTTTTTGGTCAGGATTGGACAGCCACAACGTACGCTTTAAATGAAGACACATGCACTTCTACGCCTGTCTAGATCCTAACTCGGCGCGAAAAGTATTTCTGCATTAAAATTGTAGAGAGACATGACACACATCAGTTTGCGAAGAACATCATTATGAAAGTAAAACTAGTTTTTTATGCTTGTACTTAAAATTGGATCAGTAGTGTTGTTACGTAATTATTATATCATTACTACATTTAGCGACACCCATTTTCTTGAAGATGATAGTAGTTTGCTCAGCAAACCTGTCGATATTTGTGGAATTCCTTGCTTCATTTTCAAGTTTACAAGAACACGTTATCGATCCATCTTATGGGCCAAATGAGGTTCATATCCTCTCATTCATTTCTTGAACCCCGGCTTTGTTATTATCCGCCTGATTCTAACAAGAAACATTTCGCCTAAAGTTTTGCAAACAAAATGTTGTACACGTCTGATCTCTTTCGCTGTATACATACATAATGTTGAAAGAAAACTTAATTCTTGTTTCTTTTTCAGGTGAGTAACCTGATGGAGACTCTTTTTTGATGGTGAGGTGTGGATTCCTAACAGATAAGTAACATCTTTCGTAATCTGTGAACAAGTAAATCTCACGACAATGTCGATAAAAATAAACTTTAAAATTGTACATTGAATGGAATTCCCTGGAAAGAGGATCGGCCCAAAATTTCATAATATTATACATCGGATGTAAATTGCGCCGTATGACCGACTGCTTAAGAGAACATGAGAGAAGAAGAAGAAGCATGGAGTGAAAAATTGTCAGGCATTCCGAATTTTTCATTAATTACTCCCTAATATAAATTTTTCATGAACTATTTCACTGGCCTTTGTAATGCACAAGAAATTTTAGTGTAACTACGAACAGTTAACTTTTCAACACAAATATTAAGCACTTAAATTTTTGCATAAATAGAAGAGCAACATTCCTGCACTGTAGATAGATATCCGAATGTATGTACTTAGTCCAGAGAGTGAGAGGTGAAAGTATGGCAGAAGTGTAGGTGAAAGCGAAAAATCGTGGGAGAAATGGGGGAAAATTTATTGTGCGAGGGCGGGTGGACAGAAAGAGCATGATTTTGTTAGAGAGTTTCTACGCTTCGACCGCTCGTCCTTCTGACAATGGTACTACGAAAGTAAAGATGTTAAAATGGTGAGAAATTGTGGCTTGAGACAAGGACCACGGAATTTCAGTTTTCTGAATTGATGTCGAATTGAATAATTTGGAAGAATGATTTCGTGATATTGACAGCAAATGGGGTCAATTATGTTGAACTTAATTCGGGAGGCCTGCAAGAATATGTACAAATGTAGCTCTTCTATTTCCTACTGCGGACCTAATAGAGAACACCCAGTGATATGAAATTTATTCCGTACCATTGCCAGCAGGCCGATGAATTGCGGCCAGTGTTGTTAATGCGATGTCGCAATGTTGAGTATTTTTTTTTGGATACGATTCGAATCAGCACTCATAGTCTTGTTTGTAATTATATGCGTAAATATTCATTTTTTAATCTTAGTGTTATTCCGTGTTTAAACTCTTAGCTACTGTATATTCTGCTACTGACGAGTAAAACTATCATATTCCGGGCAAAGAACGGCCACTTCTACTCCGTCTGTATGAGAAGCATTATAGTTTATTAACTTACACTAAAGGCCGCTCCATAGCTCAAGCGGTTAGTCGCTAGCTTCCCACCGCGGCGGCCCGGGTTCGATCCCGGGTCTGGCCAAATGGGATTTGTGGTGGACCAAGTGACGCTGGAGCAGGTTTTCTCCGACTACTTCGGTTTCTCCTGCCAATTCTCATTCCACCAAATTCTCCATCATCATAATCACCCGGGGCAGGTACAATAGACCAATCGGTGGCCGCCGTGCCGAGTGGACCCAGTTGGACTCCTCCCCACACTAAGCGAATTAAAAAAACCAACACTACAAAAAAACGAGAGTGTATCAGGACACGCAGAGAGTCAGTATAGAGGACGTTTCCCTTCGTTCGCTTCTGCTCGTACGTTACTCCAAACTCACTAACATTGTGTTCATTTCGAAATTCAGGTTTTAGCTAACTCGTCAATCATAAGTCGCTGACAGATTCAATTATCAAGATGCATGATATAAAGGTAATTGCATGTATTAGAAGTGTGATATAGCGTTACTTCGCAGTAGGGTGTGTCGGCAGAGCACTAGGACAGACCGATACACCTGACGTGCCTAGTACGTCTATCAACATTACAATGGTTCATCCTGTGTATTAAATTATTTATTACGAACATAAGCATTCATTGACATACATTTTACATTTACACTACACCAACACTTCTTTTCGTGAATTCTCACGTGTGTTCTCTTAATAACGAAACTTTACATGGAGTTGTCAGGGCAAAACAAGCTATATTATTGGTTTGGCTCCAGCTGGGGCATGGTATTTGAATTGTATAGACAACGCCAGAAGGGCAAGTACAGACAGCAGTACATGAGAAAGGTGCAGAGTCTAGCTCTTGTTGCTAGTGAGCGAAGGAACGTGTCACCTGCTGTGTTAAAACATTACACATTCTGGAATTCGAAAGCGGTACCAGGTGTCAGTAAGCCTCTTGCCCCCCAGCCGCTAGTCCCAATGAGTCTTACGAAGCTTAAGTTCTATTCTAAATGAGATACCTATCACTGCTTTGAACATGATTGTTGAAGGCACTGTATTTAATTGTTATCTCCGGGCGGACCCTGCACCACTAGTAGATTTCATTACTGAAGCTATCGAAACCTCGGAGGGCTCTCTCAGGTTTTTGAAAGTCAACGGACCAAGCTTCTGATTTAATTTGTAATTGGTTATATACACTTATTTATTTATTTATGTATTTGTAGATAGTTCAGCGGTGAAGTGAGCGGATGTCAATGTGTACGGTTGCTGCCGTAGGTACAAGCTTGCGGAATATGGCCAGATTAGTTATTGAATGATTGAAGCTCAAGTTAGAATTGCAGACAGACTCCTTATGATCTCCAGGCAACCAATCAGTAATTTTTTCGAATAAAATTATAATGGCCCACAACCGTATTAAGTCACTGACAAATTACAGAATCCGTAGAATCGGCGACTAAGTATAAAGAGCCCAGGTGAAACAAATTTTCTGCAACAAAACACAGCGTGTAAGCAGTAAGAAAGTTAGCAAACCTGCTACATATACGCCGTCGATTAAAGTGCAAGAAGTGTTGGGGTTTGAGTAAGAATTAACTTTCAACAACAAATCACCTTTTTTTACAAGGTTTGCTCTCCAGTGCTACATCGTCACGGCCAAGAAAATCACACTGTTTGTATTCAGCCTTTCTGTGATGCCAAGCCTACGCGTTGTCTCCTTAACCACAAGAGCACATCTCGCTGGGCACAGGCCGACAACTGAAGTCATCCAGTTGTCCAGTTATCCTCTGAGGAACCTACCACGATTACACTACGTCAGAGGAGGAGGAGGAGGAGGAGGAGTTGAAAGAGAGTGTCGAGATGGCATTGAGCAGGAGAAGAAAAGAAGTTTACAAGTTTGCTGTCGCTTTAAGTGGCACTTTGTAATACGTTATTCGCGACAAAATGCCAATTGTTGCACATCATTGTATAGAAACTTCTCAAACGTGGATCCGTTATAATTTAGATAGCTTAGTTGGTTGACGTACTATGCTACAAGCCAGAAAGTCGCGGGTTCAAGTCTCGATGAGGTCATTGGATTTTTTTTTCAATTGACCTAATCCTTCCAGCCCCACTATGGCCCTGGAGTCTACTCAGCCTCTAACAGAAATGAGTACCAGGAATATTCTTGGGGGTAAAGGGCGGCCGGTTCGTAGGGCTGACAACCTTACCGCCATTTGTGAGCTGACTGTCTAGAAAATGTGGGAACCTCAACATCTCACAAGCCTATGGGCCTCCACGGCCTGTTAACAGGGATACCTTTACTTTTTTTGCTTTTATATAGTCATAGGTATATGGCAAATGAGGCCGGTCACGGTAGCCGAGCGGTCTAAGGCATGCAGTGTCTTCGCTCGCTCGGAAGCCTGGATCGTGGGTTCGAATCCCACTCAGGGCACGAACGTTTGTGTGCGTTTTTCTGTGTTTGTCTGCAGGTAGAAACCTTGCAACGAGCTGATCACCCGCCCAAGGAGTCCTACCGAATGTGTAAGATCCAGAAAAACAGAAGTGAACGGAGAAGTTCATGGAGGTAGGCCTAGGCCCACTGGGGCTGTAGTGCCAAGGAAAAAAAAATATGGCAAATGAAAACAGGGCAAATCCATTAGGCAGTTATGTGTACTCGTACGTGACAGTGATGTACGTAAGTGAGTAAGAACACAGTGCTGTGTAATGTTGATTAGTAAGATAAGTTAACTCAGATATCGACGGATTTACGGCTCCTTCTTGAAACGAGAACTATGTACGTAACATTGGGTTATTCTGTCATAGAAATTATCAGTTCGCTTTCTGCTTCGTGCCATGAAACGCAGTTTCTCTGAAAGAGAGTTAACGCTATATTTTATAAATGCATTGCGGTCCACAAATATGATGAATGAGTTTGTTGATTTGACAGCAGTGATTTTCATTGCGGTATTCCCTTTGTCGGATTTGTGGTGAATATAGACAAATATGAAACCTAACCTGTCAGGTCACGTTTACACGTCCAATGAAATTCGTGACAGACCATTTTTCAGTAGAAATATTGACAGAGGATTCTCGCATGTATTAGTTTGAATATTCGAATAATATATCCGCCTCTATTTCGTTATTCCGTCCACTCATTTACTGGCTGCTACTTGTATGACTTCCAGTTGTTCTCTATCTGAATTGGATATAGGTCAATAGATGCCGGTCACGGTAGCCGAGCGGTCTAAGGCATGCACTGTCTTCGCTCGCTCGGAAGCCGGGATCGTGGGTTCGAATCCCACTCAGGGCATGGATGTTTGTGTGCGTTTTTCTGTGTTTGTCTACAGGTAGAGGCCTTGCGACGAGCTGATCACTCGCCCAAGGAGTCGTACCGTATGTGTAAGATCTAGTGACCGAAGTGAAACGGAGAGTTTCATGGAGGTAGGCCTAGGCCCACTGGGGCTGTAGCGCCACAGAAAAAAAGAATAGGTCAATAGATACAGAGATATTGGGTTTTCGGACCTTATCCATCGTCCTGGTTTTTAAGATAACTAAGAAAAACACGACGTTTCGGATCCAGTGATTGAGGCTAGCTCTTTCTAAGGGACCAAACAGAATAGGTGTTTTCCCTCACCTGAGGACGGAAACAGATCCAGTTTCCGAAACGTCGTGTTTTTCTTACTTATCTTAAAAACCAGGACGATGGATAAAGTCCGAAAACCCAATATCTCTGTGTGTTATACACCATCGTCAGAATCCTATAGTAACTAGGTCAATAGATATTGTCAGTTGGTTATCCTGGCTCCTTCCTCGCTTCCTTTCAGAAATTTCAAGGCAACTGAGAGGAAAATATTAAAAGGGAACCACGATTAGCGATGGTAATGGGTCGATCACCCTTTTATACGTCCATTAAGCGATCAAAGGGCTGTGGAATTATATTAATATTTGTAGTGTTATTGTTAAGGGAAAGAGCGGTATCCACTGAACCTTAAGACTCAGAAGATGCTCTGACAGATGACGTTTCCTTTAACAAAGAAAAAATATCCATTAATTGATTGTTCTAGTTTTAACAACGTCTTTTAACTGACGAGGCTATTAGCGTTGAATCAATTGGAATTATGTCAATGAACGGTAAGTAGGTAAGGGAGAAGGCGATTGTGGTCTTTGAAAGTTGTATCTCGATATGTGACTAGATACTGAGGGACGTCGAAGAGTCTTATGATAACCTGGATTCCTGTAGAGATTCGAACAGGAAACCTCCCGAACATGAGTATAGAATATTTTTAAGCACCCTAACGTGAAGCACCGTATTTGTGCCTGTCTATGGCTTTTCGGTTTTCTGTTAGTTGGGATCCTCACCGACCGTCTCTATGGTCTAGTGGTCAGAGTTCGTGGCTACAGATTCAGAGGTCCCGGATTCGATTCACGGCGCTACCACATTTTCTGGGAAGTAGTGGGTCTGGAACGGATTCCACTGAGCCTCGTGACGATAATTGAGGAGCTGTTTCAAGGAAGTGGCGGCTCCAGTCTAGAAAACCGAGATTAAGGCCTTGGGGATCCGTTGCGTTGGCCACGTGACATCCCATATCCGTTAAAGTTGGCACTAACTTCGCCGACAAAAGGCGGTCGTTCGTTCGATATAGTTCGCTTGCGGACTACAGGCCACGGAGTTTTTTGTTTGAGGTCGTCACATTTGTTTTGAAGGGGTAGAGGAATTTTTGACCCGTTCTGCTGTCTTCAGGAACGACCGCAGTTTTGGTCTACACGGTATACGGAATAGCATACTAAAATAAACTCATACGAGTGTAATTTCTTCGCTTTTCCTCGAAACTCTATTCTAAATCTGCTTTTGAGCCGTGTAATGATCCTTACTTTGTTCGGAGACCGACAGAGTTCGTTCTGTCCCCGCAAATAAATGCTGAGATAGCTTAAATCTAACGGGCCGCCATCTTGACATTTCATAGCGACCCTCTGAATGCTGACCCTACATAAATCAAATATTCAATTTTGCGACTTCAAAATATGCTGACACTGCTTGACGAACTTTAAGTTAACGAATATTAGTTACAGCGAAAAAACGCCAAGTCAGACCTCACTACAGCAGTTCCTAGCGTAGGGTTGATTTGGAGTAATCGCCGTTTTATGGTTGCGTCCAGTTTCTCCAATGGCCGTGTTTGGTTTTGGTACTCACGATTTACCTCTGTGTGGATCCCGCACCAAGCGTTCCTCGCAGTCATCTCATTGCCATCAGTAGATTAGTCATCATGCACCAGTACTTCAGCTTTCAACAATTAAATCGACGATTTCATTGTTCTGTCACACAAACGTGGATTATGTTTAGGTACGTTGCTATGTAATCTTATATTTGTTGATGTAACATGCATTTTTCTTTTAGTTTTTGGGGGTGGGTGTGAGACTGAGCCCATTTGGTACGTCGGCAACTGATTGGCCTGTTGCACCAGCCCCGGATGATAGAGGAGTATGTAGCATGTGGTGGAATGAGGACTGACAGGGGAAACCGAAGTACCTGGAAGAAATATTCCCCAGTCCCGCTTTGTCCACCACAAATCCCATATGACTCGACCTGAGATCGAATCCGGGCCTCCGCGGTGAGAAATCAGCCATTAACCGCCTGAACTATGACACGGCCATAAATTGTATAATTAATCGGTTATGAATGTTAGTATCGGCCGTATTTTCCCTCCCCTGGATTTATTATAACGCCTTGATCTGTCTTTGAGGAACATAACCTGCTCTGTTATTGAGTAATGCTGCATTTGTGAGTGAATCATCGTTCTTCGATGTCGAACAGCGTTGCATCATTTCCCCCCCTTTTTAAGTAGTGCTGTTCTTCATAATATGTGATGTATACATCCTAAGAAGTGCCCTGTTTTATTATCTCGGGTTTCCAATCTCTATAATCGTTGCCTTAAAATTAACGCAAAACCCATTCACATTTAATCCATTGAAACATCGAAATAATATAGACTTTAAAATGTTAGTTCCCACATAACATACGGAACCACAGTGTATAATCTGCAACAAAGTGAGGAGATGAGATACAGAGTATCTAAGCGGATACAAATGGCATGAAAACTGAAAAAAAGAAGGCGGGAGAAGAGAGATAGGGAGACGAGAAAAGAGAAATACATAAATAAACCAAACTAAAAGAAGGCCGGATTTTTATATTTGTTCTTATAAACGTACACTCGTATGTGCTGAATGAAGATGCCACATGATACAAGTAATTAACGTAACACAGACATGTGAATGAATGTGTAAGGGGTGTGCCTTCTTGGCCTTTGCACCGCGACCACAGTGATCCATTGTGCCTTCACATAGATATCAATTTTCTGGACATTATCCATCGTCCTGTTTTTATCTAAACACAGTCATGTTTATATTTAAAAACACAATGTTTCGGAGACAGTTGGGCGGAATCGATAATGTACCATCGTCACAAACTTTTAGATCTTAATTAACACAATTTGCATCTTCTGATCCTAAATAAACATGTACATGCTGTTCGTGTATTGATACCTCGTGATAGTTTAACTTACAATTGCAGTTAGTCTGCAGTCAAAACCCATCTTTCTCTTTGTTTTCTGCTTCAAGGAATTAATTATCCTATGACCTCCTTCCAGCTTCTTGTCATGTGACCTTATTCCATATTATGTTGCATCTGCAGTTCACACAGAGAGTAGTTAAGTAATATAGGAACAAGTAGATTCTGAAGGGCTCTGACGATGGTATACGTATAACAATCGGATTTGCTGGGATTTTGGACTTAATTGTATTCATGAATGTTTTTAGAATCTCAGACGACGGATAAAGTCCGAAAACCCAGTCATTTCGAATACGGGAATGAGGCAGGCTATGCATGTCAGGGCTTCGCTGCACACTAAAATCTGCGTGAGACGACAGTGAACGCTGTGTAATACACATACATCTCGCGCCGTCTGACAGGATGGCCGCGGCCAGTTCCCTTCTTGCGTGATGAACTTTATTGATTGTGTCATGTGGCATTTCATTTAGTATTAATATATATCGAAAGTTAAAAACCACGTACCCAAAAGTTACAGCTTTTACTTCCCATGCAACAACGTTCTTTAATAATTCAGTTTTTGAACTTCTAATTATTGACTTCCTTCAGTTGCTGCGATATTTAAGTTTCGTGTTTCCGCTGTCTTCTTGTAATGTTAAAGCATGAAGGAGTCACGAACAGTGTGTAAGATCGAATAACAAGAATTTATTCTAATGTAAAGCCCGTTGAAATTTCAACGGCGAATTGTTGCTGTTATCAACATCACACTTCGACACACTCCATTTATTTAACCGTGGTTAACTCTTATATTGTACGGTCCTCTAGGGAAACTCTGACGTCACGATTTTACAGGACATTCATGCAATGAACTTGGGAAGGTCTGGGAGGCATCTACAGATATGCTAACCCATTAAACTTGATTGGTATAAGAGTATGTACTAAGTCGTTCTACTGTCTAGAGATTCGGTATGAACGTCTATTGGCAAAGGTAGATATTAAACAATACCTCAAGAATATCTTCAACTGCCGTTTGTTGCTATAATTTTCTGCTCTTATTCGTAACTACGAATCATCTCTGCCTGCTAGAATAAAGTACGGCAGGAAAACAAATGTTAGCTTTATATGTATAGCAAATGAAGAATAGGGGTCCCATTTCACTTATCCATTGTCTGGTCGCAACATCCAGTATTGCAAGAAAAATAGAGGTTTCGACAGACCCTTTTAAGCAAGTATTTTTGCCAAGAGCTGTAGATCAGTTTAAAGCAACAATGGGCACAGGGAATCAGATGATCAGAATTCCAAATAGGTTCTAACGTGTTTAGAATTCGGCTTTGCATTTTTACCCTGTTTGTTAGACAAAAGAAATTCTTGAGGAAAACAATCACCCATTTCCCCCTGATACAATAAGGACCGCATATAAGACGACGCGGTCAACAATTCTTCTATTGTTGCGCGTGTATACGTTGCAGCGGTAAGGTTTTTACCGGGCCGTTGCCTAGCAGCTAGAGGGGGATGTATATACAGACACGCAGACAAATGGGAAGAGTCTATGAAGTATGCCGTTGAGTTGGGCTCAGGTGGCAAGGTGTATACATACCAAGTTTCATAAAGATTGGTTCAGGCGTTCAAAAGTGAATAGGGTGAATACACAGGCACACAGAGAGCATGGTGATTCCATACGCTTAATTTGTTTTTCCAAAATGAGGAAAATAAGCTAATAAGAGGCTAGGAAATGTAGGAGTAGATCTATCGTAACAATTTTGGCGCTTTCGGTCGTCTTTGGCTAATTGTACAAAAAGCTGCATGGCTTACGGAAGACTTGTAAATCAGATGTTTGTGTCCTTGTAACAATTTCCTGATTCTTTAACACTTTTTGCTAGTATAAATATTTATCTTATTACGTTCGACATGTGGCCAGAAACTCATGCGCGTCCTTCTGTGAAGTGTCTGTAATTGGTGTTCGACTTTAACCCGAATTTTAGTACATGCACGGATTTTTAACGAGACCCTTCAACTTCTATTTTTACGAAAACCCTTTCAGCGATTCTTGAATTGTTACATGCGGAGAAATGTAGAGACAAACAAAGCTAATAGGAGCATTTTGCGACGTGTTGCTCCGAGCGCGCCAGGAACCAGTAAGGGTCTTCCGAGACTTACATCCACAAGATACCGAAATTGATCTAACCATTCCAACAACCTACCATGTACATGATTTATCCCAAGAGCCTCAAAATACTGATATTTCGCTCTTCACAGGAGACTACATGATTTAGTGAAATGTGGGTACGTTTTCTTCTGAAGATTTTTATCAGTATGAGAATAGACTTGCCGGATGTCCGTGGGACTTGGAACTATGGGCCCAGGAGTGGGCAGGTTTCACATTCTTGCTGGGGCAGTATTCTTGAGAGTTACGCCCAAAACTTCTCTAACTTACATAATGCTCTATACCACAGGGCGTAACACGGGTGTCTGTTAGCAGATATAAACAAACCGTGGCTCGCGAGCAGCATGCGGCCGGAGGGAAAAGAATTGTAGGTAGTCTCTTATTGTACGAGCGCATTAAACATAAATATCTTTTGAAAAGCATGCACCTAAACGTTTAACCTTCCAGCTAAGTCCGTCTGGGGCTCCCGAACCTCTGAAGACCGTCATCGACCTTTATGTGTAAGGCGCACTTCTGGGCCTGCTGCATGTCATGTCTTCTACGTGCCGCACTTCTTTGTGCTTTCAACACTGCTTCCTTTAACAAATTCGCGAGTGATATGTACGAAGCAAAGGAAAAATGAGGGATGCGTACACGTTTTTGGTAGGAAAACTGGAAGTAAAGCGACTACGTGGAAGACCTTGACGTAGTTGGGATCATTGTGTGGATATGAAAGAAGTAGGCTGGGCACGGGTGTTTGCTGGGTTCGTGTAGCTCAGGACAGATTCCAGTAGTGAGGTCTCGTGAGCACAGTGAAGAAACTCCGGATCCCATCAGAGGAAGAGGATCGTGCCCCAGGTCAGGGTTCCCACCGTGGAGGCCCGAGCTCTTTCCCAGGTCAGATAATGTGAGATTTTGGTTGGATATAGTGGCACTGGGACAGGGTTTCTCTGAGTACCTCGGTTTACCCCGCAAATTCTCATTCTACCAGCTGCTCCATACTCATTAATCTTACTATCATCGTTCTGTCATCGACGGACTATCATCTCGGTGCTGACACTGTCCATAATTAACGTGCGTAAATACAAATAAAAGAAAAAGCACCAAAAGTAGGGAACTTCTCAATTAGCTGAATGGCCGTTATCTTCAGAATGTTCCGCTTTAGAATGTCATATTGCCAGTAACATGCAGCAGCCCTAATTGCTCAACGGTCAGTTTCAGTATGCTGCTGGAGAACGTTCGGTACACACAGAATAACTTCGGTATATTTTTAATTAATGGAACAAAATTTGGTTCTGAGTGTACGCTGTCTAGCCCTGCTTGTCAGAATAGTATGTTCTCTGGTTCGCCATTAAAATCGTATGTTCATAGCCCTGCTTGTCAGAATAGTATGTTCTCTGGTTCACCGTTAAAATCGTATGTTCATATTTCACAATATTTCATGCTTTCTAATAAAGACAGTAACACTGCTAACAGTATATTATCATGACACTAAGGTGATATGAAATGGCCGCGCCATAGCTCAAGCGGTTAGTCACTGGCTTCCCACCCAGGCGGCCCGGGTTCGATCCCGGGGTCTGGTCAAGTGGGATTTGTGGTAGACAAAGTGGCGCTGGGGCAGGTTTTCTCCGAGTACTTCGGTTTCCCCTGCCAATCATCGTTCCATCAATTGCTCCACAATCACCTTCACCTATCATCTGGGGCTGGTACAATAGGCCAGAAGTGGCCGCAGTACAAGGGACTTAGTCCCACCCCACTAGCAATAAGAAAAAGATTATATGAAGTAAATTTTATGGTTATAAAAATATACCATCAATATAAATATTTCAAAGCACATATTTGTTACACATTGAAACCTAGGTTAAGATGAGGACGCATGTCTCATTCCTTTCAACTCATTTTCTTGTGAGCAGCTAAGATACAATATTGCCTTTTCATGAAAGTCACTGCTGCTTGCAGTTATTAAGGGACAACGATATTCGTCTTTCCGAAAGCAATGCGTGCAAGATTATCGGAGCTTTTAGGTTCTGTGATCAAAACAAACTCCGTGGGTTTAGTCCGTAAGGGAACTATACCGACCGAGCGACCGCCGCTTGTCGGCGAATTTAGTACAAACTTTGGCGCATAGAGGGTGTCGCTTGGTCAGCGTAACGAAACCCCACTGCCGTTAATTTCGGTTTTCTAGACCGGAGCCGCTATTTCCTTGAAATAGCTCCTCAGTTATCCTCACGAGGCTGAGTGTACTCCATTCCGAACCCACACATTCTCAGAAAATGTGGTGTGGTAGTGCCGGAAATCGACCCCGGGACCTGTGGATCTGTAGCCGAGAACCCTGACCACTAGACCACAGAGGCGGTCTTTAGGTTCTGTGATAATGATTTTTAATCGTAATTACGTACAATGCAGACAAAAGATTTACATGTGCAAAGTTCTTATATAGTTACTTGAGAAGCAGTGAGTTCACTGTTAATACAGTTTAACCCTGATAAATCAAAGCCAGCTACATTTGTACCCCATAAGGATATTTACGTTTGGTGCATTTAAATTTGAACCCCCAAAATTTTCAAGTTATGCCGTTGTGTTGCATGCTTTAAGATCCGTGTGCTGTAACGAAAAACATAACATAAATGTCAGAGGGAACAACTAGCAGAAAAGGTCAAAAGGCCTGTAACAGACCGTGAAGACCGATAAAGTTGTGAGACGTCGAGGCTTCCACATTTTCTGTAGATAATCGACTCACAGATGGCGGTGAGGTTGTCAGCCTTACGCGCCGGCCGCCCTTAACTTCCCAGGAAGATTCCTTGTACTCATTTCTGTTAGAGGCTGAGTCTACCCCAGTGCCATAGTGAGGCTGGAAGTATTAGGTGAATTAATAAAATTCCACATCACCTGGACTCGAACCAGCGACTTTCCGCTTTGTAGCATAGTGCCTCAACCAACTACGCTACCGTGTGTATATAAAATATTTTCAAGAGTTCCCTATTATTTTTACGTCTTTTATGAATGTAAAGAGATCGTTATAACGGACACAGTTATATGTATTTTTAGTTTGTTTAACTGTTATATAGTGTCGAATGGTGGTACTGTTAGTGACTAATGAATTGGGAAGTTACAGAAGGAAGTCTAGATTAATTTGAGGCACTACCTTAGCTTTTGCCATGAGGAAAATCTCGAAATCGTCAATCAGGATAAGCAGTGTCTGAGCCTAGATTTGAACTCTGGATCTTCTGAATGTAAACCGAATGTGCTATACACTCAATCGAACGTTCGGTAAAATTACTTTATTTCGCGATTCTTTACTCGAGATAGTACCCTTTACAAATGTCTTATTCTGAAATGGCAGTGACTTCTATACAGACATGCAGAAGGCAATTTCCTTGCGTTGGGGGTACCGGTAATGCACGGTCTAGCTGCTGTACTCGTGTTTGGTTTAGCATCAAGTGCTTCTGTATGACTATCAAGCGGACTAAGTGCAGAACCTTCACACAAGGGGAAGAGTGGCAGCGACTACAACGTTATATTTTAGGTTATCACGGCGGTGACTGTGAAGAGCATGATCTTCTGAATTGTAACACCGCGTAGATTTAGATGCACACAAGGTCTTAATTTTAAAGATTATGCTTGGCTTGTCTCCTCCTCCTCCTGGATTTTGAGCGTCTTTCTCTTCCACCCTGAAGCTGGAGACAGTATGTTCCTACGAAACGTTGGGTTTTCTTCGAAGTACACTTCCTTGTAACCCAGAAGACCTCACTGCTCTTCTTTTACTGCCATGAATATTGATGGTGGACCACTCCTACAGAATCATGCCACAGGTGCGTTTTGAATTTGGCAAGATTTAACGAGCATATAGAATGGCTGCCGTATGGAGTTTAGCGAAATCTAATGATCTTGTACGGTTGCTGGTCCACTGGAGGACTTTGTTACCTTCGATGATCTTTAACAATGTCCAGAAAATTATGGAACGTAAGATTTAACGAAGATATACGGTGGCTGGCCTATGGAAGAACTTTACTTACATAATGACAATATTGGATTTGATGTTCTCGCAGCAGTGACTATGAAGAGTTCTGTCTCCTGAAGTGTGACTCCGTAAGACTGTCTCCTGAAGTATGACTCCGTAATAAGACTACTCGGCCATATATCCCGGAAGATATAACTCTTCATAAATGACAATGTACGGTTGCTGACGCATTGTAGATCATAGGGAGCTATAACGGCAATAGAAGTTGGCTGATCCGTTAGAGAGCTCCATCAGCTATGTGCGTTGCCTGGCGTATTACTGAATTTAATGGCCCTTGACTGCCATAAACAATGACTGACAATTAAAGAACTTAGTGATTTTCAGCGGCCTTGAAATTTTACTGGTCCGTTACATGCTTCCGTTAACTTTAACGAACACGGATTTTGGTTTGTCCGTTACAAAACTAAGTGATCTACGTCGTTGAATATTGGCTGGCCCATTAGAGAACTTGGCCCCCCTTTCTCGTCCATGAAGGCGCAGCTGGTGGAATACAGGAATAGAGGGATTTTTGTTCTGATGATGCAACATATATATGCACACACACATACACATAGCTTATTAGGAACTGGAAATAGTGACCGAGCGTACCAAGCCTACAGGTTCCCCTATGACGAAAGTAGCGAACGTGGTTGGCACTGAAATAGGTAGCAGAAAATGTTTAGGGCAGAAGACCGAATAAAAGAGAGGAAATCTGAAGAAGTATTATCAAAGGTTCCCGTGCTGAACACAGACAGAGCCACCATAATTGCCCCAGAGATGCTGTTTGATGATGCAATCAATACATCGATGGCGCTGTCTGCATGCTAATTTCGGTGTTTATTGGGCATGGACTGCATGCACAAAGGTAGTGGGTAACGGCTGATGCGTTCGCCCTCACTCAGGGATGGAGATCTAATGGAAGGTTGAGCGATTAGAAAGTAATTCTAAAATGGGAATGCTTCGTTCCATCAAGTTAAATTCCGTCCTTACTAGATCCGTATTACGTGTTTATGCATTGATTGGTCACTGCTGGGGGCAGACTCTATGTTCATGCAGCCAGAACCCCATTCTGGACATTGTTTAAGTATGTAAGTTGGAACATGTTCAGGTCGAAGTGGTCGACTGTCTGCATTTTCTAGGCACGGATCATCCCACGTTCGCTTGTGGCTTGGAACTTGGCTGTTTTCCTTATTCTTAATTCAATTGTTTTCTTAAGGAAAGAAAGTCAGTTTATGACATCAAAATGATATCTGTGTGCGGCTATGTCCCGCAATTTTAATTTTTTATCAAATTTACCGATTATCATAATATTTCATATGCGATCTGTGTATTATAATATTAATATACAGAGTGTCTCAGGTGAAAAGTTCATTATTCTGGGAGTTCATAATATCGGTCATTCTAAGCAAAAAGGCGTGTATGTGTATGTGTCCTATCCCGAATAGTTTCCGAGATGGAGTTATTTTACGGCATAGTTCCAAACTTATTGGTAAGAAAGAGATATTAGGTACTGTTTTTAATACCGGTATTTATTGTTCAAGTGGAAAAGTTGGTACAGTTTACCTAGTACAATGCATTTTCAAAAATTCAATCATCAACATCAGTGCACTTTGCACCTCGTGTGACGACACGGCGTGCTACTCGTCTGAGTTCATCTCTACTTTCGTTTATGCGGGCGATAGCATCCACAGCTCCATCTCAGCAACCGTTCGGAGTAGGACACATGAACATATATCATCATCATCAGTAATCTGTCAAGACGACAGGTCCACAGTCTCTTTCAAAACAATTCCACCACTTAATGCGATCTAGAGCTTTCTCCTTCAAATGACAGTATCCTCTTCTGTCCCCAAGGTCATCCAGCATCTTCTTACGTCTTCTTCCTCGTCTTCTTGTCACTTCTATCCGCCCATCTATCTTTCCTTCGATAGCTTCTTTTAGAAGGCAGTTTCTGCGTNACATTCATGCCCTGAGTGGGATTCGAACCCACGATCCCGGATTCCGAGCGAGCGAAGACAGTGCATGCCTTAGACCGCTCGGCTACCGTGACCGTCTCCAACCCTCTTACTTTTACATAATATTTTAGGTTTATTCATCCGTGAACATATACTACGCACACTGTGGTCTACTGGTTTAAAACACTGCATATTCTGGTAGATGGATAATTTCAACTTCCTACAATCAGTAATAGTAACATGGCTGAAGTGCGAATTTGTGAGATAGGAGCGAAATATGTCACTTAATATTGGTCTCTGAGGTTGTGTAAACCGATTGTTCCTGGTAGTGGAGAAGCAATGCGTTTTCTATGAAGTAGGCGCTGAACCTTCACAGATTTAAAGGACTAGGGCTTAGCACTTGATATAATAAAAGTATAGCTTATGTGCAACTCTGTCAGCACTTGTGTGCTTTTTTAGCTATGTACTCCTGACTTTTTCTTTCTTTAAGGGATGAACACATTTTTATGAAAGCCGGTATCAACACCATGTAATCCTTAATTTTTATAGCATATTTTCCATACCACTATGGTAGACTTCTAAATCAAGAAGTAGCAGCATTAATTTGAGTGTAAGTTTACAGCTGATGCTGTGTAGACATGTAAATGGGAACACTGTGTTAAGATCGTTCCAATTAAAACGGGAAAAGCTGAGCGACTCCCCAGAATCTTATGGTATTTTTCGGTCGGTTGCTGACAACATGAAACGTGGCATTTTAATGGAACGTAACAGATATCTGGGAAGTTTGTGTACTAAAATTAAGAAAGATGCCAGTTTTATAGGATGTGTATATCAGCTTTACGTCAGTGAGGATAACTTTCGAGGAAGAGAGAAGACTGTTTCGAGAATAATATATCTTGCCGTTTGCTAGCGTTTCTTCTGTTTACGTTCTTGAAGGAAGTTTTGGTTACTCTGTTGAGTGTTTAGAGCGCAGAGATCGCATTTCTGCTCCATATCCTGCGGTTTTATGTACGTTACTCCAGTAACAAGAGGAGAAGTGTATAAGATATATTTACGATAAAATACATAGAGGCATAACAAGTGTGGAAAGCTTCAAGCGAGGTTTCAATTGTCGAGTTACAGAACAAACTGCGTGGAGAGAATCGACTGTCCACAAGGCTGATAAATGTAAAGTTGTCATTAAAGTGAGTAGGTATGGACGGAAAGTAATTGACCTAAAGAACGATATTATTTTGAACCCTACTTTTGTTTTTTAGAGAAAGAACTTAGGCCTCAAATTCTTAAAGTGGTAGTTCGTTGAGAATTCAAAGTACTGTGTCAGTCTCTTTAAAAAGGTTCAATTAATTTGTGTTATTTATTTATTTTCGTGTTTTCTCAGCAGCTCAAAGCCAATTATAAAGTAACAACAAACCAAAGAAGGAGATGAAAAGCCACAGAAATACAAACAGAAGATGACGCAAGGTAATTTGTATCATTTACATGACAACAAAAATTCAGTGTACAATGACGCTAAACAGCGAGAAAGTATATATAATAACTAAATATATAAATATGTATATAATAAATATATAAATAATATATTTATTTTAATAATTAAGAAAATATTAATATGGAATATGATTCAGAGAAACGGCTTTGATTCCAAATACGTCAGATTTCCTACAAACATTAGCAGCTGAAACGTGTCTGGGAGGACAAGTTTTACCTGACGAGCAGGTATAATGACGATGGCGATGATGATAACACAATACAGTACGTTTAAAATTTCATTAAAATTATAGGATACTTCCTACTATGCAAAATTCGATTCTGCTTGTGAAGGTGAGTGCCTGGCTTCAACATGAAAGGCCATTCGCGGCTATCTGCGGGCTAGTCTGCACGATGTTAGCCTGTTACAAGACGGTTTCTTTCTTGTGAGTAAAATCGTATCTTTTAAGGCATTTTTAATCAAGCACAGAGGACATATGCAGTACTCCTTGTCGAACTGTGTTCTTGCAAATCTATGTGGTAGGAGAATCCGCGGTTGTCGAACATCACAGTCTTCGAGAAACGGGCAGTCATGATTACTCTTATGAAGGCCTGCCTGAATTACATATTCGTTCATGAATCCAAATGAAAACACAACAGCATAAAACCAATGCACGTACGGTAAAATATTGGGCAGCGTAACTTGCAGAAAGCAGTAGAACGGTAATAGTATCTTTCCTTCTCTTGGGCATGCTCCTAGGACTCGTTCGCGGGCGTTGTCAGGGAGGGATGCTGGCAGCAGCATACAATGCGGAAGAATACACAACATGGCGCGGAAGTAATGTGGACGCAGCGCATTTGAAAATTCGTTACGCCGCGAGAGAGATGTATACAGAAGGAAACCCGCGTCGTCGTGAATTATGCTGTAGGAAAACTCCATAGTTTGGAGGGGGGGGGGTTGTATGTGAAGAGCCCGTGAAACAACAGAAAATACAAAGGTAATAGTAGTATCATCAGGAAGCCTGGTAATGAAAACGGGAGTTTAAGTGCGTTGTCAGCCAATCATATGTTTGGGATATAATGCTTTGTAGCCCTCTGAAAGTCAACCGACATTTCGGAGGAACATTTTGCCTCCATCTTCAGAGTCGAAGAATACACTAAACAAGAGACCAGCGTGAAAATGGAGGTGGCAAGCAGACCCCTGCATATTATCACGTGTTTATGGTTCCGTGACTAATAATGACGGGTTTTGGATTGGTTAATTTGATTTATTAACACCTTCTTTTACAATATCTCTTAATCGCAATCAGTTATAGCGCTATCGCTAATCTACACACTTCACAAATCACTAGGACACTCTTCATTCTCCGCTATCGCTAATCTACTCACTTAACAAATCACTAGGACACTCTCCATTCTCCGCTATCGCTAATCTACTCACTTCACAAATCACTAGGACACGCTCCATTCTCTGCTATCGCTAATCTACTCACTTCACAAATCACTAGGACACTCTCCATTCTCCGCTATCGCTAATCTACTCACTTAACAAATCACTAGGACACTCTCCATTCTCCGCTATCGCTAATCTACTCACTTCACAAATCACTAGGACACGCTCCATTCTCTGCTATCGCTAATCTACTCACTTCACAAATCACTAGGACACTCTCCATTCTCCGCTATCGCTAATCTACTCACTTAACAGATCACTAGGACACTCTCCATTCTCCGCTATCGCTAATCTACTCACTTCACAAATCACTAGGACACTCTCCATTCTCTGCTATCGCTAATCTACTCACTTAACAAATCACTAGGACACTCTCCATTCTCTGCTATCGCTAATCTACTCACTTAACAAATCACTAGGACACTCTCCATTCTCCGCTATCGCTAATCTACTCACTTAACAAATCACTAGGACACTCTCCATTCTCCGCTATCGCTAATCTACTCACTTAACAAATCACTAGGACACTCTCCATTCTCTGCTATCGCTAATCTACACACTTCACAAATCACTAGGACACTCTCCATTCTCCGCTATCGCTAATCTACACACTTCACAAATCACTAGGACACGCTCCATTCTCGTTCTCGTTCTACGACTGACTTCTGATTTACGACGGGACTACTTATATAGTCTCGAGGCGGACCCATAAGAAATACATCTTCATCCATTGTTGCATTTAAAGCGCGATCATGGAAATGGAAGTTATCCGATTGTTATCTGCGTATCCGTTGCAGCGGGAATGTGTTTAGCGACCCGTTGCCTAGAAATGGACATGGCTCGGACCATATAGAAAATACTTCTTGCACTATATATTCTGTTGTTGCATGCGCGTATCTCGAGCGTCTCATTGAAATTGGTCTAAATGTCACAATATAAATACTAAAGAAAATTAATTCTCTTTCCTTACAGCTGGTTGAAGTTGCACAGAGAGGATAGTGTAGTCACAGTAACCCGAAGAAGGAATGATTAAATTCCTATAACACACCTACTACACTATCATCATCATCATCAGTAATCTGTCAGACGACAGGTCCACAGTCTCTTCCAAAACAGTTTCTCCACTTAATGCGATCTTCTGTTTTTGGAAAGAGACTATCCAGGAAAAGTGATAATGTGGTAGTTTTTCCATTTGCTTTCCACATCGCAGTACAACAGCCGTTCAAACCACTATGGTCACGCCTGTTGCTATACGAGCTTGAACCATCTCGAGCATACGGTGTCATAATCCAGAATATCATAATACGAGTCTTCACTGCATTGGAAACCTAAAACCTGTTATCATACACAAGAAATTGCAGGTTGAGTGGCGTCCGAGAACGTGCGCTTCTTTGTCCTGCTTCCTACATGTTTTTGTGACAAAGTTCACCCTTACTTGAGTGTGACCCATAAAATAATTATTCTCCCTCTATCGTTATATCTTTGAACTCCCACATTCGTTGGCTGCACTAACCGGAAGACACACCATTATTTCCGTGTGAGAGTGGAGAAATATTGCGGTACCTTAAATATGGCTCTAATCTGTTTCGCTAACTTTTAATCGTCAGATATTATGTCAAATGGTGTTTACGATAACATCCAGCCAACCGCCTACCTCAAAGGCTGGCTCTTTGCTTCCTCGTAGGGCTGCATCATGCTAGAATGCCTAATAACATGACATTTCTTGTAGGAACTTCAGACACAATTACTAATTATTTTAGGTATTTGTGTATAATTACGCCGGTCACGGTAGCCGGGCGGTTTAAGGCATGTACTGTCTTCGCTCACTTGGAAACCGGGATCGTGGGTTCGAATCCCACTCAGGGCATGGATGTTTAGTTTGTGTGTATGCGTTTTTCTGTGTTTGTATACAGGTAGAGGCCTTGCGACGAGCCGATCACCCGCCCAAGGAGTCCTACCGAAGTGAACGGAGAAGTTCATGGAGGTAGGCCTAGGCCCACTGGGGCTGTACTGCCAAGGGGGGAGAAAGTGTATAATTACTGATTTATGTAGGAAATATGTTTCTAAACAGCCAAAGTTGGGTTGTCATGCCGTGTGTTTCGGAACATCGAAATATTTATATTCACTGTTGTTGGAACAGCAACTCCAAAATTTCAAAGCAGTCGTTTCCAGTAAATGCTGTTTAGACTGATCAGCATTTAATTTTATTGCTTGAATTGTGTTGCACACAAAAACTAATTACAGATTATAAATATTTGGCTTAATTATTCTCAGTATGTACTGTAAGTTATTCAATAATTATGGTACATTTTAGTGATCATTTTTAAAGTTCGAAAATCGTAAATAGTAAATAATAATAATAATAATAATAATAATAATAATAATAATAATGATAATACGCTGAATACGCAAGTGTCCACACAGCGAAATTTAACCATACGAAGTCCGTTGATAACTGTATGGTCTTCTTACTTTAGTATTCATATTTCTACATTTTGACAGCAGATTTCTATGTGAGACTGTGATTCTCAGAATAATCAGCGAATTATATCTTTGCAAGACAACTCATTGTTCCTTGTAATGGAGACACATTATGATGTGTGTGAAGTAGGTACTGAATTTGTAAATATCATTTAAATGAATTCCAGGTTTCGTCGGCTTTGTGACACTAAGACAAATGCATTATGTGTCACATGCTCGTGTAGCAAGAGCTGACCACCAAAATTACGTTAAAAATTTCCATTTAGGACAAGCTTCTTCGGGATATCTCAGTCGGTATAACAACTGCCTACTGGCTGAACAGTAGGGATTAGATTCCTGACAAAGGCAAATGATTTTTCTCTACTCCTGAGCATCCAGACATGCTCTGGGGCCTACCCAGTGGAGGCCGGGGGTTTCGTTCCCCGAGGATAAAGCGACCGGGTCGTGAAGCTGAACATTCACCTCCATCTAGTGCCGAGGTTAAGAATGCTGCAGCTATACCTCCACATCCCCACATGTCTTCATGTGCATCATTTCTTAATTAGTTAAGAACACCCTTCTTCTAAACTGATCGTTGACCTGTGAAGGCTTGGTGTGTGATTAGACGGCTTCATTCATGTGTAATACTTGGAATGTGTTATTCAGTGAGACTGTTGTAGATCCTGCGTTTTGATTGTGGTACCAGGTGAGGATCAGTGTGTGTGTAAATCAGCGATAGCGCTGTATTAAATGTGACTAAGAGAGATTGTAACCAAAGTGCAAATAAATCCAATCATCCGATCTAGAACCCTTCACTTTCGTCACGCGTACCCCCCCCCCCTCCC
>NW_019720703.1:141713-158319 GCF_002891405.2 Cryptotermes secundus
CCCCCCCCCTGCACGGGACAATACGGAACGATAATTACAGCCGAAGTGTGCAGTAATCGCATAAAGCTATGGTCACAGTAATTACTGATCATTTGAAGCTTGTGTTCTTATGAAAAAAATCAGCTCATGTCTCTCAGAAAACTTACTGCCCCTCCATTGCGAACCCCGCGGCTAATTATGTTGAAAGCAATACCGTTGTATATTCTGAAAATCATACGAGGCGCGTGAATACACTATGTGATTATGGGCAAAATGCCGACATTTTGAACGTTACGACCGTGGTACATAGTAACTGCTGTGTTTAGGAGGGTTAAAAACGCGTTTATCCTGCATTGCACATATTTCAACGGCAAGTTCTTGCCAGAAATGTGAGTTTAAAGCGCGAGAAAATATATTTAGTTCATACATTTCTTATATCTGGCACTATGACGTGCTATGAAGGAAGAGATCGCTTCATACTCTTATAAGTTATATGTAAGCATGGCTTGAATAAAATTAAGACAAATAGGACTAAACGGTTTCACTTAATTACTATTATCTAACTAGGGATCCACTTCTGTACCCACAGTCCCATCATAATATCCATCATCATCATCATCAGTAATCTGTCAGACGACAGGTCCGCAGTCTCTTCCAAAACAATTCCTCCACTTATTGCGATCTAGAGCTTTCTCCTTCAAATGACAGTATCCTCTTCTGTCCCCAAGGTCATCCAGCATCTTCTTACGTCTTCTTCTTCGTTTTCTTGTCACTTCTATCCGCCCCTCTATCTTTCCTTCAATAACTCCTTTTAGAAGGCAGTTTCTGCGTAAAACATGACCAATCCAATTAGCCTTCCGTTTTCTTATTTCGTGTAGGATATTTCTCTGCTCACTGACTCTAATTAACACTTCTCCAATTCTCCCATAATCGGTCCAACTGATCTTCTCCATCCTTCTCCAACACCACATTTCGAAACTTTCCAGATGTTTTTGATCTACTGCCCTAAGTCATAATATCCAGTATTGAAAAATACGAAATGCAGGTTTCAGTATGTTTTTCAAAAGAAATTTTCTTCGTGAAGTTTATGACAGCTATGGTATAGGGGCTACGTGTATTATTTATAGATTTATCTAACGACACGATTCATAACTACCTGCAACTAGTGCGTGCACACAAAGTCTCACAGCATCATTGCGAATTTATTGTATAGAGAGACAATGTAAAATACAAATTTGTGTCAACGTTTTGTTGCATGCTATTGGACTTTTTATTAGGCGACCATAAAACCATGGTATAACTTTCGAAAATGACTTAAGTCCGTCAATTTTGTACGTCTACAGATGATGCTGGATATTGTGAATTAGTAAGTGGGACAATAGGAGTTTAATTTTTCACATAGCTTCTGCTTCTTTAGGTAAATATTCATTATCTGAATCTTACAATGTAACTTTCGGCCGTTTCCACATCTGTAATTTACTACACGCAAACGTGATATTTTTGATACAGTATTTTGTGTATTATCTTGAATTCACTAAAATGACAGTAGGTTTGAATTTATAATTAATTTATTGAAATCTTAAAATTCGTAAGTGCAAAAGAATTATAGCGTTATCGCTAATTCGCATATTTTGCAATTCACTGTAGCACTGTTATATTTTAGCGTCCTGTTGCACTGATTCATGTCCATGATGTGTATTTATGCTAACCGCCTTACAGTGCACACAATTTCACCTTTCTCTTCACTTTTACACTACATGTTTCGGCACTAATGTGCCATCTTCAGGTGTGTCTCTATCCACGTCAAACTACTGCACTGCTGTGCACTGTAAGACGGTTAGCATAAATAGACATCATGGTCACTGTAGCACGCATTAAGTCTTCTCAGTTTGTCTTCACTAGTCGTTGCTTGGGAATGGGTCTCAACTGTGTCCACTTATGCTCATGTCTTTATTTCCTGGCGACTGTCTCGTATCTAATCCATGGCGCCAAATACTTTCACATCCTCTACCAGGCCACCGTGTTCTTGGGATAAGTACAAGAACCTGACCATCCAGATTCGAGGAGCCTCGAATTTGACACAGTAACATATGATCATGAGTCCCCCTGGACTCAGACCCGAGAATTACTGCGCTGGCGAGGACAACGACAGTCAGAGAAGGAGCTCCACATCAACAAACCCGAAACTGTCTGACTAATAAAAATTAGGTCTTGCGCCACAGATGGGTGCTTGACAGAAAGATAGACTGGCCGATTGACCGTCGGTCGTAACATAACTTTTACTTTGACTTGATTGACCTCTCAAGAATTGAGACCGCTCTGCATCTTTCTGAGAACATAATCCTCTTTTCGATCTGTGGCATACATGCTAGTGTCAACGGCAAAAAGATCCAGATAAAATCCTGGTGATCTGGGGGTATCATATGTATACATACTGTACAATGCTTGTGTAAGGACGGAACCTTGACGCACCGCTGCTTGCATTTCCCTTGGCGTAGATATTTCTTCTACCCGAAACTCCCTCCCAGAGAAAGAGCTGATAAACGTGATCAAACGAGCCGGAAACTCCAATATGGATAGTTTACATAGTCGGGATAGCGCAGTCGGTGTGACGACTAGCTACGAGCTGGACGACCAAGGAGTTGGAGTTCGAGTCCCGGTAGGTTCAAGAATTTTCTTTTCTCGACGTCGTCCAGACCGGCTCTGATGTTCACTCAACTTCAAACCCAGTGAGTTTCGGGGGCTCTTTTCCCGTGGGTAAAGAGGTCGAGGTGTGAAGCTGACTACACCTCCAACTAGTGCCGAGGTCAAGGAAATGTGGATCTATACATCCACTTCCCCACACGCCTTCATGGCCTAGTGCTTAATTAGTTAAGCACAGGGACAAATTTTACATAGCAAGCTAGGGTGGCATGTAGTATCAAAGGATTTTTCGATATCCAAGCTGTAGACATATTGCTGTTAAAATTAAGCCTCATGCGTTGCAATGTTGTGTCGCGACGGTCACAGAAACCTAACCGGCTTGCATTAAACAGGCTTCTTCCTTCAGTTTGCCTTTGGAATATTTCTAGTGTAACTTTTTCAAATAGTTTGCCCGTCGTGGACAAAAGGCTAATCGGACGTAGATTTTGGGAAAATTTAGAATCCTTAGCAGGTTTCGCTGAGGTTATCACCTTTGCTTCCTTCCAAGAAGTCGGAAAATGTGAAAGCCGAAAGCAGTGATTAATCAAGTATGTGAGGTTTAGCAATGGTCTCCTTGGAAGGTTTCTGGCATATTCATTTGAAATGCCATCCATCCCCGCAGGCCTTTCTCAGTTTCAAAGAATTTATTACTTTCGTTACATCACATGGTTTCACTCTTTCAGGGAATTATTGCTACAGCCTCAAGCAGAGCTTGGACTCTAGCCTCCACCCGCCGTTCATGGTTGTCACGGGGGGTGAACGGATTCTCCAAACAGTCTGCTGTCTTATTGGCATTCTCTAACGGATAATATTTAAGACAGAAACATCTGGAAAGTTTCGAAATGTGGTGTTGGAGAAGGGTGGAGAAGATCAGTTGGACCGATTATGTGAGAAATGAAGAAGTGTTAATTAGAGTCAGTGAGCAGAGGAATATCCTACACGAAATAAGAAAAGGGAAGGCTAATTGGATTGGTCATATCTTACGCGGTAACTGCCTTCTAAAAGAACTTATTGAAGGAAAGATAGAGGGGCGGATAGAAGTGACCAGAAGACAAGGAAGAAGACGTAAGAAGATGCTGGATGACCTTGGGGACAGAAGAGGATACTGTCATTTGAAGGAGAAAGCTCTAGAGCGCATTAAGTGAAGGAATTATTTTGGAAGAGACTGTAGACCTGTCGTCTGACAGATTACTGATGATGATGATGAATATTTAAGACCTGAAGGACCGTGAATAGCAGTTGGTGCATTTTGCCCGTCCCTCTTCGTGACAGATTTCGCAATAGGCCCTGTTGGCTTGAGGTGTTACTTCACAGTTCTCTACTTTCGTTTCCCTCTGTTCAAGTGCCTTTCTGCGGGTTGTATTTCTAACGGGTTTCTTCACTCGGTTAACTGCCGTTGTACATACTGGATCCTGGGTTTCTTGCAATAGTTTTCGTGGTCTGCTTGTGTTTTAACCAAAGATCTAATCCAGAATATCTTGGTTATTTATGACCGAAAGTTGAACCCTACTTGTCGACAATCTGTACCGTAAACTCGCCTGCCGCTTTATCGGCGTCTTCCTCCGAATTAATTTCGATTCTGCGTGATAAAAAATCAGAGGCAAGGCTTTGAAACCTTGCCCAGTCTGTAAATTTTTCGGCTGGTTCCGAAAGGTCTTTAGTTTTAACATGCTCCGGTATATGGAGTATAATTGGTAGGTGATCTGAGTCCGGCATATCAGAACAAATATATCTGACAATCTGATACGCTGATGGACCACAATGTCGAGTACGTCACCATTTCCAGCAGGAGATTATTAAGTGGGACATTGTGGCGCTGAAATTTCAATTTCATGTACCTCGAATAATTCCAAAAGTTTCTCGCCTGAAGGGTTTAAACTGCACTATTTCAAAATGGAAGTTTGGCATTGAGATTACCTGCCAAAATGGACCTATGTCTGAAGCTTATGAGCTCAGTGATGTCAGCATCATTCCAGGTGTGGCCTGGGGACTTATATACTGCTACAAGTAGTATTTTGCTATTACCAATCGGTATGCAAACCCCTGTGGCTTCTATTGAAACAAGCGGAGGATGGTCTACACGGTTGTGGGGAATGCCTTTTCTCATAAGGAATTGCGAATAATATGTCACTATTATATTTTTATTATTTATTATTTTTTTTATTAATTATTAAGCATTTCGAAATAAGAGGAAGCGATGTTCACACTCAGATACTGGCTGTAAATGCATATTTGTGTATAAAGTAGTATTCGGCATGTAATTTTACGGAGTTTAGTGCCATACATTAAATGCGTTAAGATTTTTTTCATTACCGAGACTGTGAAAAGAGCACTGGGTGTGGTGTGGTAATTTGTCACGGCGTTTCTGCCAGTTGTAGTGAGAAATGGTCAGCTCCTGCAAGAGTTATTTGTAGGAACAGGCGCAGACATGCAGATGGTTCATTACGAAATTAATTGAGAACAGTGATACGCTTTGCCTGTTCTGGGGGGGGGGGTGCAATTGGGGTGCAGATTGCATGTTTCCAATGTGCATGTATTGTGTTCTGCCCTAACAGGACGGGCCTGAACACACAGGGATGAAGGAACTTACAGAGTTTCTAACGAGGGAGCTCATTTCAGCTTTCAGATATGCACTTCCGCTTTTAGCAGGGAAGATCCCGCTGTCAGATCTCGGTTATTTATGATAACAGCTCTTCAGACAGCCATATTTATACTTTGAAAGCATACACATTTATTGAAATGCAAATAACGAAATCTAGTTGTGAAGTAACAAGCAAAGCGAACAATTTAAAGGCTGTATTTTAATACCGCTCACTTTTCGTGTGATTCTGAAATCGTTCGGTTTTGCCAGTCCAGGGCTGTATACGTACCGAACTAATGCGAGACGGTTTAACACACTGAAGTCTGGAGGGGGTCTAAATGATATTTAAAAATTGCGTGACCGCCTTACCTATGCTACTAGCCGGAAGGTCGCGGGTTCGAATCCGGATGAGGTGGATTTTTTTTTCAATTTGCCTAATCCTTCCAGCCGTACTATGACCCTTGAGTCGACTCAGCTTCTAACAGATATGAGTACCAGGAATTTTCCTGGGGGGTAAAGGGTGGTCGGCGCGTGAGCCTGACAACTTGACCGTCATCTGTGAGCCGATTTTCTGGAGCAAATGTGGAAACCTCGATCTCATAACCCTATGGTCCTTCCCGGCCTGTTACATGGATAGCTGTACATTTTCTTACCTTTTTATGCCTGCCTTACAGAAAATTATTGCTTGTTACAAAGGCAAACGTGTGAATACTGTTTAGTACAATAATCGCTGTTTATTGTGAGAATCGTAGGAAACACGTAAACTTGATGTGTGAAAAAAATATTCTCTGCTCTTAAAGCTTTATAGATTTAGATGAGAGATATTTATATTACAGGAATTATATTATTTGTTTTATTATGTAAAAATACAAATGGGGCACACAGTAGCATAGTTAGTTGAGGCACTTTGCTACAAGCCGGAAGGTCGCGGATTCGATTTCCGATGAGATCACTGATTTTTTTTTTCAATTGACCTAATCCTTCCAACCGCACTATGACGCTGTGGTCGACTCAGCCTCTAACAGAAATGAGTACCAAGAATTAATTAAATAAGTTTCCTTGGGAGTAATGCGCGGCCGGCGCATAAGGCTAACATCCTTACAACAATCTAATGTCTTTTTGGCGAAATTGTAACAAGGAATTGTTGAAATTCGCCTGTAGCTTTCACGTGTCTCTCTATCCCTCTGTCCGCATGTTGCAGCTGTGAAATTTTTGAACGGATTACTTACGAACTTCGACTAAAATATGTCAGCAAATTCCAGTTTGGGTTGAAATCACATAGAAATAGAAAACTCCGCGTGGAAGCCCACATGAATTCTCGAGCCCATCTCAATCGACTCTTAAGTCCCTTATAAGGCTAGGAACACACAGCGACATCGGTCGTACGACGTCCGTACGGTTCATGTCGCATCAAGTAGTAGAATATAAAGTGTAGTCTTAGCTCTCATACGTGAAGACATGCGACATCTACGGTACGACAGTCGGAGAGCAGTCGAACCAAACCACAACTTCATCTCGCTTTTGACTGATTGGATAAACCCAGTGCAATCTTTCCTGCTACCTCCGTTTTTCTTTTCGTCGTCTGTGAAAATACCACATAGCAAGTACGCGCTGTCGGTCCATCGTTCATTTTCCTTCGGTGCGGATAAAGTCGCTCTAGTGTGAAAAGGAGGTCGTATTTATCAGAGCTAAAATATTTCGATCCAAGACTGCAGAGAATTATGAATCACACTTTTTTGTTAGTTGCTTGTCTTCCAGATATCATAGTGCTTCGAAGATAATTAAACGAACGCAATCGTTGTGCTGTGTCATCTCATAACTTGAAAGCCGTTGGGCTGATTTTGCTACCGCCCGCCCGGCTCCCCTATTTTACGCAGTTTACAAGAAAGCAAAAAATTAGCATTCATGCACTGAAAATCCAGAAGCATAACAGGGCGAACGCGCCAGAATTGTTACGTTCTGTATACATATCATGACTTGCTCTTCCTATTTGACATGTCACAATAATTATTCTGTATTTCCCTTGCTCCAGATTATTCTTCATTCTCCTTCGTCGCAAGGATAAATGTAATACTCTTTGTTATCATTGTTTTCTGTACGTTCAGATTAATCTCGCCATACAGCAGCATACCCGGCTATTGAATTTTAAGTCCTTTGCCGAGCGGATGGTTTAGTAACAGCGTCTCTGATTTGTATTCGAGATATGTTCTGTTCGAGTTGCTTGCTATCCTGAGTGTGCTTTTTGTTTACATGAGCTTCTGCTTTCAGATTCAGCGATAGTATCAACAAATGAGCCATGAGACTCCTTCTAAATGCTTGCCTGCTCACAATTCGTAAACTCTCTGTGTGATCCGATATTATAAAAGATCCTCACATAACCCCTTTACTCTTGAAATTATTTTTTTTTCAGATTTCGAATGATTATCAGAATGAATGGAGATTATAATAGTAATTTATTCCGATACTAGTACAAAATTTACATAATTTCTTTGGAGAATTGCAAAGAATGCCTTTGAAGTAGATGGTATATATAATTACCAATGTTGTATAAAGTGTCAGAACACTGTCTTTAAATAGATCTATCACTATAATCGGCCGGTCATACCTTCTGAAACATCATAACTGTGGCATATTTTTCGTGTCGCTCTCGGCGTAATCATATTTGCTCTTCATAGACGAGTAAATTACTCCTAACTTCTTAAGTAGGTCACATTTACTTTATAAGTCCGTGTATATTTGTGATATTCGTTCTCCACAAAAACGTTTGTACTGGTTAATGCCGTAATGTGCAGGGAGCCGGGATAGCTCAGTCGGTATAGGGACTGACTACGGGCTGGACGACCGAGGCTTTCAGACCCGTTACTGGGCTAGGGTCTTGAAACAAACAACGAACATAACTGTTGCTATGCAATAGGCGAATAAACAAACAACCTTTCCTGAGCAACGGCTCGGTGAATACGTTCCCGCGGAAACGAACACGCCCACAACGATAGAAGAACGGCGTTTTCGTTGTGGTCCGCTCCTAGGAGTTATCTTGAAGATAAGTTGACCAGTTCAGTTGTCATTTGAGGTTTGGAAGTTCAGTTGACCTCTGCAAGGGAGGCGGAGCAAAGATGGAGCAATAGTTCGTAGCTGAGAAGAATTCTACACGGGCGGCTGTGAAAAGAGGACCTGAGCGCGGGAAGCTGAAGAATCTCCACTGTCAGAAATGGTTGGTAGGGAACGGCTGTTGAAGAAACAGCAGGCTGGAAGAGCTTAGCAGGTGCTGTGATGATTTGTAAAGTGTAGAGAGTAGGGATAGCGCTGTAATTGCTTGTATTTCCGAGTCGTGTGTATAAGTATTCGATAAATCCATTCACCAATCCCGTCTGTAGCCTCACACACGCACACATAAATACGCGACAGTGTAATTTCAGTTACAGTGATCAAAACAAAAGTTCGAGAGTGCACTACACTGAAATGTAACGTACATATTCTGGAAGTGCCTCCTTTTCTTTGTTGTATAGGATCTCACTGTCGTTGATGTTCAGTTATTACCGGTACAGATATATAGTTAGAGAACCATTTACATTACAAAAAGCAGAGTCATACATCATTTTCCCTGTTCTGAATTAAATATTCAAAATAAAAAATATGTATGAAAAAGTATTGTCACGTATATTAGTGAATAATAACGCTGGTTCCGGATTGTATGAATGGGTTTAGTTGCTCCATATACACACCACGAGTAATTACATGTAATTATAGCGCTATTGCTATTTTTAAACTTTATAATTCACTGTTACACACACACACACACACACACACACACTAGTAGTCGCCTGGTAACGCATCTCAAACACAGGAACTATAAGAGCCTCACTGAATTACACATGAAGTCTTCTCTTCACAGCCGCACTCTTGCAACCAACTCTGATTAAGTACACTGCCTCCCGTACAGAACTTAACTATCATTCCCACTGTACTGCACTAATTTAAGTCAAACTCAAACTGTCACTTTACAACTGGAGGTTTACCGCCAATCAGTTCGTCTTGGCGCCAGAACCCTTGAGACCCACGACAAGAATTATTTTTTTTCAACTGAACTCTTGCGGTAATAGTCCCTATATAACATCCTCTCTGACAAGATGGGTTCGTCTCTTATGAATATGCTTGGTTTCTCGTCAGGTGGACATTCTTCCTTTCGCGCTACACACAAGTTCTCTGTCAGTACAGGTTTTACAGAGCAGATCATGTCTATCTTGCTTATCTTATGCTACAACGACAGATTGGTCCAACTGTCGTAAGCTTGACCGCCGCCAAGATTAAGCCTCTTATGTAACTAATCTAAGTCAAAGTTACATTGCGACTGACGGTCAGCCAGTAAGTCTTGGTGACGAGCCCAGATATTTATTACTCTTTGATAGTTACGGTCTTGTTTTTTCTTCGTGAGGCGCCCACTCTTGCATATGCTGCTGGTCCTTGCCAGCGCAGTCTTTCTCGGGTCCGACTCCCTTGGTGCTCGCGACCATATATTACTGTCTCAGATTTGAGACTTCCCTTTTATTCGCCTCCTACGATTCGCAGAGTCACGGTGAAGTTACTCGACCCCGCGTCCACACGGGATACTAATCTAAGTTACAACAGAACCTAATTATATAGGCTCCGCACGGACCACACAGAAAACACGTCACATGATTGCTACCCAGCGAGTTCATTGGCGTGCTGACTGCTACCTAGCAACGAGTTATAATTTCCGTCCGCTGAGACACAGTTTCCATTGTTGAGCATTGGAACGTGTTTACTGAGACGTTGCCTACCAATGCTTTGAGAAAATCCGTCACAATATTTTTACTTAATTATGTGGATAGAGACTATTACATTTTCTAACACAACCGTCTAATTATTAAAAAATCGAAGAAGTCTTGTCTTTGCTTTATGTATAGTAGGGGTTACACTGTGTGGGTACAAACTGTGATTTATCTCAACCGACAAATTTAATATAGAAAATATATACCAAATTTTATTGAAATCCATTCAGGCAAGAACGTTAATACCGTAGTGGATAGTATTCTTAATAAAGTGAGGATAAAGAACAAGAGGCCGAATATGAAAATTTAAAAATATGTAGATGATGCATTAGTTTGGCGTAATGATGAGGACTAAATTGAAGGGGACTGCATGAGTGGAATCATATAATAAAGGAGCACGGACTGAGAATGAATATGGACAAGACGGCGACTATGGAGATCTCGAGGAACGCAGACTAAAAGGTTAGAATAAAAATTGAGGGTACGGTTATTAGGAGGACGCACATATTTAGTTTTTTCTTTTTTGAATCATGAATTGGATTCAAATGGAAATGAAACAGAGTTATGTGGAGATACAACATAATTACTTTAGCAAATTTAAAAGAAAATGTTACAAACCAGGTAGATCTCAAAAAGTACAAACAACCGTCCGTAAAGTTTATTTTAAAATAACATAAATACAGAAACATAGAAACCTACAAAGAGAGACAAAAACGAAATCTAAAGAATAAATTTGAAATTTGTAAGATAAAATTCAGGAAGAATTAAGAAAGGCTAGAGACTCGTGTAAAGTACTTAGAGGCAGAATTTGAGTTCAAAATTTGCTAAAATAATTAGAAGAGGAAAACAAAGCATTTTCGCACTGTGAAAATAATGTGATATAAAAAGGATGATTTGAAGGGAATTACAATTAAAATGGACACCCATGAGACGACCCAGAAAGAGATTTTTGAGGTAGGTATGGGAAGCCAGCGAGAAGAGAGGAAAAGCTATCAAAATAAAAAAAAATCGCGGAACGAACAGTGAAGTGAAGATGTACGCATAGAAAACGGAAACGTAGCTAGGAGGTAAATGAGAAGAATGTTCGGGAGGGAGGGGGGGGGTGGGAACGGACGGGCAGACAGACAGACACTACCACAGTAGTACGCCATCACTGTATCCATTTCGTGGGAACAATTGATTGGACCGAATCTGAAGGAATCATGAAAATATTTAAAGTATACCTTTAGTCTGTATTCCAAGAAACGTCTTCGTGTGTTGCATGATCTTTATTAGTTCTCAACTGCAGGCATACTCACAAAGTGGGTGGGTGTGTGAGCGGTTAGTATTTATGGGAGAAACAATTTATCCAAAACGAGTATGAAAATGACCTTGCCTCTTAAAAAAAATCACTTAAAACTTGCTCTGTTTTGCTTGTTGAGATAATATGAACATAAACTTACGGCGTGGTTTTAGCAAATCCTTCCCTGTAAGCCAGATGGCTGCAGAAGTCACGCGACGCCAACGGAAAGTAAGGAAAACGCCACGTGAAATTCTGCTTGTTTTCCTGAATCCCCGTAAAACAGAAATGCTGTTAACAGATTTTTATGTTCTTCTTGTGAGAAAATATAAATTTTAAACAAAATATATTAAACATGTGAGAACAGCACATGAAAATGGAATGAATTGCATTTTCAAGATCTCCACATAATAAAACCGACACACTTGACACTCTGAAACACGAAAATATCTAAATAATATACGAAAATTCAGTTCCTACCTCACAAAGTATGCATTAGGTCCACCAAACAATATAAATTGTGTATCATTTAAAAAGGACGTGATCTGGCAGAAGTTAAGAGCTCTGTAATGTTAAAGCAGATGGTATGTAAAGTCACCAGTGTGCGTTGGAGTGTCAGAGGAGATATTAGTCAAAGTCACATTGCGACTGACGGTCAGTCAGTCAGTCAGTAAGTCTTGGTGTCGAGCCCCCTCTGGAGCTCATGACCAGATATTTATTACTGTTTGGCAGTTACGGTCTTGTTTCTGTGGGGCTCCATCTCTGACGAGAGGACGGATCTGTCTTTTGTATATGCTGCTGGTTCTTGCCAGCGCACTCTTTCTCGTGTCTGAGTCCCTTGGTGCTCGCGACCATATTTCGCTGTCTCAGATCTGAGACTTTCTTTTTCGTCGCCTCCTACGACTCGCAGGCTCACGGTGGAGGTATTCGACCCCGTCTCCACACGGGTCAGGAGATATTACTTCAATGCTAATGCATATACATGCGCGTGCAGATACACACGAACACACAATCCTATGTGCACTTCGATTAGTAGGTCAATATCTTACTTGGTTCTTTTCTATATTTAACAGTGCTTTTGCAACTACATACATGTACAAGGTCGAGCAAATAAGTTTCGAGACTCATTTTCAATTTCGCGCTGGGCGATCTGGCAACGCTGTTACTTGGAGTGTTAGGTGACGCAACATGCCAGAGCTCACATGGAAAGTTCGGATTAGCTGCGTTCAACATTCGTTGATCACTGTGTGTCGTCAGCTTTGTCCAGGCGTGAAAATGGAGCGGACGATGGAACAGAGAGTGAATGTGAAGTTTTGTGTTGAACTGCAGAAATCGCCAAGTGAAACATTAGAGATGTTAAGAACAGTTTATAGTGAATCTCCAGGCTAAACAATCTATGGATGTCACAGTCCAAGATCAAAATAATGTTGATATGTTTTTTCGACATAAAGAGTGCCATCGACTCTGAAATTGTACCCGGAGGGGCCACTCTTAATCAGACATTCTACATGACGCCTTGAGGCGCAAACGAGGAGAACTGTGGAGAGAACGCTTACTGATTCTTCACCGCGTGAAGGCGCCTGCGCATTCTTAACTTCGAGTGTCGCAGTTTTTAACAGGAATTATGAATTAGAATGAACGCGTAATATAGTGGTCATGGATCATTTTAAGGCACCATCGCAGCATCCGGTTAGAGAGATTGAGGAAAACCATGGTAACCACACTTTGGCGGTAATTTTATTTCCTGACTTTCCGAAAATAAAGTGGGAGCTGAAATTGCTGTGGTCACAGACCGTAAAATTACAGTCAACAAAATAGTTTTTATTTCTTATTTTTACGTATGTTTTATTCCGGAAAATTCCAAGAAGTTCAGAGGCTCAGTTTTCTTGCGGTAATTAAACTGATGTTTTTACTGAGGTGTAGCTTTTATTACTGAAAGCACACTGAAAATTACACCACAGCAAAGTGTAGACAATTTTGTGTAATTATTTTGACAACGGTTGCTGTTCTTCCCCGTTTCACTTCTCACGTTTCATAAGCTGAGTACTAGCACTCACACCAGTTCATGATATAAAACCGAGTACGTAGATAATACATCGTATACAGTATAGACCACTAAGCTAAAGGGTACATAACTTCAAAGAGTTTAAAGAGTTGTTGGTTTCGATTACACTTCCCTTTGACTTCCTTGTCAAAGGGCTACACAAAGTCATCGGTTGTTTCGCCCGTTTAGAAAACAAGGACGATTTTGCAGCAGAGAAATGAAAGCTGAACGCCTACTGCTTCAGAGCTTGACCATCAAGTATTAAAACGTTTAGGTATTAAGCTAATCTGAATTCACTCACGGAGCTGAGCCCTTCTTGAGAAGCCGCCAATTGTGCAGCCACTCAAGTAGATCCCAACATTTTAGGGAACCTGAAAGTTCATTACAGTGTTCAAAAGATCCCTCCACTTGTCCCCATCCTGAGCCAGAGCAATCCAATCCATATCAATCCCTTTCTATCTCTCTAAAATTCATTTTAATATTGTTCACTTACCTATATCTTGGGTTTCCCAGTGGTCTCTTTCCTTCTGGCTTTCCCACCAATATCCTATACACATTCCTCATCTCCCCCATTCGTGCTACATGCCTTCCTCATCTGATCCTCCTTCACTTGATCATTCTAATTATACTTGGGGGACAGTACAAGTTATGAAGCTCCGCATTATTTAGTTTCCTCCAACCTCCCGTCACTTCATGTCTCTTCGGTCCAAATATTCTCCTCAAAACCCTGTTCCTCCCTTAACGTCAGAGATCAAGTTTTACAACCACAGAACCACAGGCAAAATTATAGTTTTGTATATTCTAACTTTAACCTGATTCGGGAGGAAATGAAGAGGAGGTTGAATTCGGATAATGCTTACTGTCATTCAGTCCATAACCATTTGTCTTCTCGTCGGTTTTCAAAAAACAAATTAATCTAAATATAAGTTTAAAATCACAGAAAACACATAGCGGGTCCATTGCAAAGCTCAAATTGTCAGTGTTGTTTAGAATGAGCTTCACAGCTTTACCATGAATTATGAACACCTTGAAGCATGATAGTAATGTAAATCATGTTTTCAGTTCAATTTATAACTCACAGAAAACATACTGCATTTCTGTCACAAAGACAGGTTAATGTTGTTCGGTGAGATAATCACTATTTATTCTGAAAACTAAAGCAGAAAATAAATTTTCTACCTCTATAAAGGAAAATATTAGAAGTCAGCGTCCATTGGTAGAATGTTGTATGTTGATAGAATGATTAAGTCAGGGAGGTTGAAGTAGATACTCGTAATTACACACGAGGAAAACAATTCTGGCAGCGAGAGCGGGAGAGGCAATTTGGGAAAGAGTTGGGAAGCTAAAATTAAAACGTTTCTTAGAAAGGTTGGTTGTTACAAACTGAATTAAGCACTCTCATATTAGGGCCAGGACTTAGAGGACTAGTGAATATGGAGGCCATAGTTATGTAATTAGTAGTGTAATGTCCGTTGGAAGTCCAACAGAAACCTTCCTTTCGATTTGCCAATGTTCCCTCCTCATAGTTCTTCTCTATTATTTGATTACTGAACATATAATTTTGATCTGAAAAGCCGTTATTATCTGTCGAATTTTTTGTTGATAAGCGAAGTTTCACCCCATGCAAAGCAGCAGGTACATTTATAGTTCTGTATGCTTCAATCGTCAGCCTTTTTAAAGAAGATAGGAAGGTAAAGTATGATGAAAGTAGTGCCAGTTCTGTAAATAAGCCGAGAAGTAAAATAAAGCCATTAATGATCCTCACGTATTTTAAATATGTATTTAGTAGGTATGTCATGTATTAGCATTGATTTCGAGAATATATTACGCCCTACTTGTGCTGTTTGTTACATTCATAGAGTGTTCTGCTGTGGAGAAGCAGCACATGTCGCGACGCTAGGCACCTCACGTACTCTTACATGGTGTAACTCATAGCAGTACCCACCCACCAGGTCCTGCTGCTCACGTGCTTGCGTGCAGCAGTCAAATTTTCACTTACGGGTCACGCACGCACACAAAATAACAGCCCGATGTCACGAGCAGGATCCCTTATCCCTGGACCTGGAGGTTAACCATTTAAAACACTGTGGTTATTATACGTACCACCTGCTACATTAAAAAGCTTGTCATTTTGCCAGCAGAGTGTTTTATGTGTTATGATTCTCGTAAAAACATCAATTATTTCCCTGAAGGGTTTTATCGGTTTGGTCATAGCAACGGGTAAGCAGCACATTTCTGTGCCGCGTGAACCTAACTTTTAAATATTGTTTAGATGCGCTTCCCAAAGGTGGTTGCCCAAGTTGTTGCTGTATGTTTCTCATATAGCCCTCTCAACTTTAATCCATCAGAATTGAGTCCCTTTGCGGTCAGAGTCACTATATTACATTTTTCCTAAATTATACAATTTGACATTAATTCAGAAATTCAAAATTCCGCTGCCCATGTCTCAAGCCATTATTTCTAACCATTCTAACATCTTCACTTTCATGCTACCCTTATCAGAAGGACGAGAGAGCGAAGCCTGTGAACTTCTAATAAAATGATTCTCTCTCACTGTCCCCCGCAGTAAAGTTTCTCTCATTTCTCCCATGAATTTCTACTTTCACCTACTTTTCTACTATACTCTCCCCCCCCTCTCCCTCGCTCTCGAAAGCTTTAAATGGGTTGGTTGCTGATTAATGATTGACTCTGGGCGTCTGTATGAAGATGTGACGGTGTAACTCTAACTACTATTTCACTATTTAGGCAAGTGGTCTATCTGCTCCTAGGCACTTTGATTATTGGCTAGATTAACCATTGTTACTTCTTCCTATATCTCGCAACAGACCAATGAGGCACAAGTCCTCAATTTTTTTTTTCCGGGCGTCTTAATTTACATTAAGTGGTACTCATTGGATGGGTGATCGGCCCGTCGCAATTCCTGCACCTACATAGGACAACATAAACGCAAAGAGACACAGACATATCAATGCCTCGAGTGGGATTCGAACACATGATTCAAACATGCGAAAGATAGAAGGCAGGAAGCCTGCACGTCTTAGAACCGTGCACCCACTGTGATATCTTTGTTGTAACTTTCTGGTTGACCGTAATCAAGTGACACTTGAAGAAAGCAGTCTTCAGGGATTTGGCACCGTGTATATGTGGTGTTAACCGACGTTTCGGAGGAACGTATCGCCTCCATCTTCAGGGTAGAAGAAAAAATATAAGAAATCTGCAAGCGAAGAGACCGTGAGAACCGGTAAAAGCAG